>NC_085009.1:6916843-6989343 GCF_963854185.1 Sardina pilchardus | reverse complement strand
TTGGAATTATCTAACGAACATACTTTACATCCAAGCCTGTCAGTCAACTACACAACATTACAATTCAAATAAGAGGCCAAAAATACAGGAAAACAATTTAGTTATTTAACTGGAGATTCAATGAGATAAGAGTATGTCCGGGTATGACACTGGCCACTGCTACTGCTAGCAGGCTACTCGGGAGACCGAAGGGACATGTTTTTACTTTGATTGAATTAAGCTTTTGAACGTATTTTTCACGGTCAACGACCGGCAAAGTGGTAATATATTGAGTGGTCCTATTGATTCGTTGTGTTTTCTGTTATCATTTATCCTACGTTTTCAGTACGAATTACGTTTATTGAGCCTAATTTGCATTGGAGTTAATGGGAGACGTAGTTTGTTTCCCCCAAAGAGGGGCGGGAACGTTCGTTGCGAGTCAAGTTCCCGGATGTGCCGGTCTAACGTATACCAGCTTATTCCATGGAACAGTTGCTTTCAGTTTGCATTAAGACAGAGAGGGTTAAAGCGGAGCGAGAGGCGCAAACGTTCGATCATTTCCGTGTTCTGTCTTCGCAAAGGGGAGGGGGGCGAAATCCCCCTGTAAGCAGACCTGTTAACATTCGAACTGAACTGCTTGCCAATCTGACAGAGATCGATATCCCACTATGACGTCTTTGCGACACGCCTCTTTAAGCAGACAGGAACTGTTCTAATTTTCTTCCATAGAGATGCATTATGTTGCTCTATCTTGTCAGTAGTTAAGGATCTTTGATTAAGATGCACGCATTAAGTGATTGCAGGACACCCCTAGTCATCGATGGCCCAGTGTGCTAGTTCCAATCTGCATAAGGATCTTGTGTAATTGTGTCACTAATGGAATGGTGCCTTATCTCCATGGCATCTCACCTGTATCACCACACCTGTGTGCCCCGCCCCAGCCCTCGGAGTGAGAGAAGCGTGTACCAGTTGTTCACAGTGTACTTATGCACTTCACCTCTGGAACAGACTCCCTCTCTCTGGCTCCCCTTCACACCACACTGCCGTCATCAGACGCCCTTATCACAACGAGCAGACACCCGGCTGTGCTGTTTTTGACTGCCTTTACGACTCAATAGCCACGCTATCAGATCATAGCAGGTCCTTATCAAATATTGGCCGCGAGACATCGCCTGTCACTCAAGTCGCTGTGCCACTAGTTCATAAAAGATTGGTCAAGGAGACAAAGGTAGAGAGTGGAAGTGGATTCCTGAAGAGGATTACCGTTACATACAGGCCAATGGCCTGATAACAGGTCCATTAACACGCACGTATATGTATTTATGACTCTTTTTGGTTCAAACCAGTCTTTTCTACGTAGTGAGTACCTGCTGCTCTATCGCCTATCTCTCCCTCAATCTCTCTTGAGCCCGCCGGATAGCTATTTTTAGATCTGCATGTACTCAATGAACCAACCAGTCCTAACCAGGATATCAAATAGAGATTGAGAACGTGACGTAAAATGCAACGCATTTTGGGAATCGGTGGCCCAAAACTTAAGTTGTTTTACTGACGTGCGGGAACAACAAAGTGCAGTTGTCGAAATGCCGTTTACCTGCTGTGTTATAAAATTCAATAGAGTAGAATGAAGCTTATCTTTAATCGTTTTCCAGCGTGGAAAAATAATAGTACACGCCATGTTTCAGAGATGACATGGATAGCAGTCGTAAGGAAGCGCTCGATTATGTTCTGTTTTTCACACTATTTTTTCACGCTTAGTTTTCATTATTATCATGCCAGATCATAGACCCAGAACACTAGTTTACATGGGCTGGCATCAGGCAAGCCAAACATACCCATAATTCTTTGTGTTTTGTTGACATTGGTCACATGTCTTAGCGATCTCTAATGATGATTTAGCTGTTTGCATCTTTCTTACCTAATGAGCCACAGGAACACTAAGTTGTCATATGTAATGTTGGAATAATATATTATATGAACACTAATAAGCACATTATTTGATCTTAACCCCCCACCCCCTGTCCTCAGGCTCACACCATGTACCAGGTGGGCCTGATGGAGACGGACCAGCACATCGAGTACTTCTGGACGGCGCTGGAGATGTTCACCCAGGAGGAGCTGTGCAAGTTCATCAAGTTCGCCTGCAACCAGGAGCGCATCCCCTTCACCTGCCCTTGCAAGGACGGCGGCCCTGACACTGCCCACGTGCCCCCTTACCCAATGAAAATTGCTCCTCCTGATGGTGCCGTCGGTGAGTGTGTGTGTTATGCGTGTGTGAGAGTGAGAGAGAGAGAGAGAACATGCGTATGTATGTGTGTGTGTGTGTGTGTGTGTGTGTGTGTGTGTGTGTCTGCTTATCTGTATTTCATGGAGCTTATAGATAGATATATACTTTATTGATCCCCAAGGGGAAATTCAAGGTTATCGGGTTTTAACAAGGTTGATTGACCTGTTACATAATTGGAGTCTGTGGCAGTGAGTGGCAAGTGATTGGGGTAGTTGTTTGTGTGTTTATGTGCACAGAAGCAGTTGTGTTTATTAAATATGTTCCATCCACAATGCTTACTCGTCCTCCTCACACACACACACACACACACACACACACACACACACAGTCCCATTCAGCACTATCTCGTCCCATTACATGTTGTGTGCTCTTCTCCACTATCAGCTGGTAACAACCAGTCACCACACAGCTCAAAGTGTCCTTCACTTTAGCAGTTTGCTATCTGCACCTCTGAGCCTAGCATTGTACTTTAAAGGAGATGTGGGTTTTTCCTTTAAAGGAAGGAAATCTAGTCATCCCTCCTAGAGGCTGCTTATCAGCTAGGCGGTTTATAGGGCTCAAAAACCATGAAGGTCTGCCAGACTAGTTACGCGCTGCAGTGACATGCAGACTGAGTGAAGAAGCAAAGGCTTACATAAAATGATGTTCATAATGTACAGACGTTCAACTGAACAAAAAGAAGATACTGTTTCGTGGTTAGGACACTTAGATGTTGAAAGTTCATATTTAGGAAGACCAAGGCTGCAGCCGGTATGGAAGCTGTCTGCAATTCTAGTCCAGTTCACAAGCGCATTAGTTGACTAAGCGTTGTTTATATATATAAATTGTTTGTGTTACGATAAAAGCATCAAATTTGGTAGAGAAACTCACATCAAGGGTTCTGATCAGATTTAGAATCCTAGGTGCCTCAGATTTTTCAAAATGGGCGATAAATATGGATTTTATTAGGTAGAAAAGGATGAAAAGAAAAGAAACTGTTTATATGTTTAACCATAAATTAACCAAACTAATTGCAACAAAATTATTTTTCATGTATTTAAAGGATAACTCCTGCCAAAATGCATCTTAGTTAGGTGTTTTTGTGAATGTACTGTACTAGGGTCAAACTTTTGTTTAAAGTCATAGTTACGCCAGAAGCACCACTTTTAAGCTTGTCATTGTGTTTGTCGTTTTCAACATAAAATTGTGCAACAGACCGGTCTGAAATAAGCCTGAGAAATGTATCAAAGATCCTTAGCTTTCTCAACTGTCTCTGTGGTTGCTTTCACACTAGGTCCGTTTAACTGGACCGGACCCGAGTGCGGTTACTTCTACCGTTAGTTGGTCTGTGTTCACATTACATGTTTGTCTGCGCACCCGGGTCCGTTTGCGTCATAAGCACCATGCTTCTATGCACGAACTTCGAGAATTCTGTTTACAAATATCACTTGGCAACCCAGCAGAAGGCAGTGCAATGAAGAAGACAAAGGTAAAGATTCTTTAGATTCTTCAGAACGTTTGCTTAGCAACCTGCTCCAGCGTTGTAGCGAACCGGACCCGAGACCACCTTTTCAGGTGGACCCGGGTCCGGTCCCGGGTCCGCACCCGAGTTCGGTACGGTTGCGTTCACGCTATCAAAAACAACCTAACCATCGGACCAAACGAACCCGGGTCCGGTCCAGCGGACCTAGTGTGAATGTGCCCTGAATGTACTAACTCTTTGAAAATAAAAGGATGTTTATGAAAAAGATTCTAGAATTCTAGAACTATGCTCCATACTCCCAAACATGGGCATCTCTGGCTCAGCACTTTCCTTGTTTGAATCATACCTCTCAGGGTGCTTGTTCAACATGTCTTGGCTAGGACAACCAACTGCATCTCACTACCTCAATCAGAGAGGTTCCCCAGGGCTCGGTGCTAGGACCCCTTCGTATTGCTCCACCCACTGACACAGCTTCTCATATCACTGCTATGCATATGACACACAGCTGTATCTGTCATCCCACCTGACGACCCTCAGTCTGACAGAATCGTGTACTATATAACTTAAAGCAGTGTAAAAGTTATGTTGAGAGTGAAATGTGCTTATTTTTTGTTGAGAGTAAAATGTTATGTTGAGACTGAAATGTAGATTTATTTGTGTGTGTGTGTGTGTGTGTGTGTGTGCTCATGTTCATCAGGCTCGCCGGACTCGCGCTACATCCGGGTGGAGACCTGCATGTTCATGGTGAAGCTGCCACAGTACTCCTCTCTGGACGTGATGCTGGAGAAGCTCCGTTACGCCATCCACTACCGCGAGGACCCCCTCAGTGGCTAACCTCAACCACCCCCCCCCCTCCCCTCCTTTACCTTTTACCCCATCACCTACCCTTCCATCACCCCTGCACCCACCACACCCTCACCCTCTCCCTCTCCCACCAACAGGACTCTATACTGCCCCCAACAGGGAGGCAACAGAAGTGCAGTCTACTGGAGTCTTTACTGTTTCTCGCGTTCGTTCCCTCGCTCCTGCTGTTGTCCCCTTATACCAAAACTGGATGCGACCAAGGCTGGATTGATATCGGACTGTTCTTCTCTCTCACCTGATGAATCTCGGGGCTCAGCTCAAGGAGGTGGATAAGGAAAGGAAGATGACACCACCGTCTGCTACTCTATCGCTTTTTTCTTTTTTTTTTTTTACCTCTTCTCCCTTTGGTCTTTCTTCCCATCCCTTTTTTTCCACCCTCTGACCTGACTCCCCCTCTCCGTCGCTCTCTGTCTGCCACAGAGCGATTTCATGTCGCGTCAGGCCATTTTATTCAGTGCAATGTTGATTCTCAGCTTTAAATGCAGGAGTTGGGGGGGGGGGGTCTGTTGACATGCCTATTTTTCAGCCAGTATACTGCAGTGCAAAGACCAGAAGCAGGGGACAGATTGAGGTGGAGAACTGACCGAGTGATGGAGTGCCTATGGGGAAAGAGGCTTTGGCAGTGGGCCTTTTGCCATGGGTTTAAACCCCATACCACCCAGAGGAACTTTGTCCCGCTAAGCGCTGGCTTTTGCGACTCTGACTACAGCATGTGGACTAGATGTATAAGACTCTGTACAGCACCAGCTCTCCGAGGTGTGCCGCTTCAGGACAAAACTATCTGCCTATATTGAAAGGGTGCATATATTTTATTCGTCTATACAAAGGATATATAAGAAATGTACAAAGAGAAGTTATAGTAATATATTCTGTTGCTACTTGAGTTATTATAATTTTTTTTTTCTCTTTTTCCTTTTTGTTTTACATTTTTTAATTTACTGGTCGCTGCAGCTGTGAAGAGATTTTTAGCCCAAGCCGGCCCTGCTGAGTCAACGTAGGGTTGCCAGATAACTTTTGCCTCTGAACTGTCTGACGGAGGTTGCCAGGTTCAGTCCTGCTCAGGCCCTTTTCCGAGGGCAGGGGGGTCATGGTTGGAGTGGGGTGGGGTGGGGGGTGTCAGTTTGCCGGATCTGCCTCAGTTGGATTTCTAGATCAGTGTTGTGCTGCTGCGCTAGGAGAGAAGAGTTCTTCCAGAGTGCTGCTGGATGCGGGCGCACCAACCTCCCCCCTCCCTCCTGAAACACTTGAATTGAACGGGCCTCACGCACACTTCAGGCCGGGATGGGGGAGGGGGGGGTTGCCTTTTAACTTTTAGTTTTTTGTTTTTTCCTTGAAAACCAAAATATTTAGGTGTTTAAATCGTACTTAAAGACACATGTTAAAACGCTTTTGTGTTTAAAATGGGATGGGGGGTGTTTGCACTTTTTTTTCTCAGTTCACATTTTTTCCTAACCCCAGGTAAAGAGAAATATATATTAAGGTTTTATTTTTTAATTCGATGTTTCTTTGTTGGAGTTCTGTTCTTTTTCTCCCTTTTGTTTGGAGTACCAGATAAACAATAATATACGGCTTTAAACTATTGTATCGCGAAAAAGGATTTTACCATTCACTCTTATACTCTTGGTAAAATGCATTTGTGCTGAGTCCCAGTGGAGATGTCTCAACCTGGAGGAGGCCACTGGCGCTGGCCAAAGGTGTCCAGCGAACCCCCCTCTCAACTGACCCGGAGGAAAAGGGTTTCGGGGAATAGGGGGTAGCAATGCTGTCCACTCAACCCTGTTTTGGGAGTTTGAAAAGGTGATCTCAGTGGTCAGCTCTGGCTAGTTTGGACCCCCCCCCCACACACACACACCTCCTCATCTGACTCTCTGTCTCCATCTCTCTCTCTCTCTCTCTCTCTCTTTTGCGCCCGTTCTCATCCCCCCCCCCCCCCTCTCTCTCTCTCTCTGGCCCCGTACTGTATTACATGGGGGCACACGAGGAGAGGCCAAACAAACAAACATAACAAAACAAAACAAAGGGACCTCTGCACAAAGCCGTGAACCGATGAGTGGATGTGTGCTGTACATTTACTTGATATTTATTATAATTATTTATGGTTGCATTAACTTAAAACTTTTTTCCTGTCTTGCCTCTGCTCATCTGGAGTCCCGCACGCCAACGGGCAAACGGACTGTACTGGAGGTAATGAAAGAACAAGAACAAACAAACAAAAAAAAATACAAACAAACATGGAAAGACAAAATGGAGTTCAGGAATTCTGTGTCACAACAATAAAGATGTCTTGTTGTAAGGCTGTCCTGTTTCCCTGAGTGTCTGATTAACAGCTCAGCATTGTGGGTAGATCATGCTGTGTTCCTGCACAGCATGTTCCTTCCTGATTTATTTAGCGTGAATGTGTGTGCTATGTGTGATGGACATGTTGTGTCCATCTTGGTTCATCTCAGCAGTCCCAGACTAAAGGGTTTTTTTCCCTCCCAACTGACCCAGTGAGGGCTTGTTCCCGTTTCTCATCAGGGTGTTATGCAAGACCTCAGTTGTTTTCATTATCTGCGCTAACAACTATGTCAGATGTGTTAGGGGGGGCCCCCTCAAGGCTTTTCATGGTGCTGGGTTCTAGACCAGGCCGGTTCTAGCTGGTAACAACCCAACCCACCGCACCCCACGTTAGTTGCTCCCTCATCGAGACCCCCCTGTTTTCACTTTGCAAGTCACTGTCACGCACACTGTCCCTCACTGTCTATATTTACAGTTGAGAGTGGTCACTGGATGGTATTCTAGGAATGCCTTTTTATATGGCCCTGACTGAGACACACACACACACACACACACCTGCTTTCGTAACTTCTGCGCTCACACAGGGGCAGTCCCTTCTCAAGCAATCACTTTTCCAGGAATTGAGGGCTTGGTTGTGGGCGTGGCATCACAGGACCTCTATGGCAGTGACCTATTGACCCAGCACTGGAATTAATGGCTCATTCAATTCCACACACTTTGGAATTGGAAATCGGATCAGTGCCGCTGCTACCCATTTGGGTGTCCTAAGAACTGATTTTTACTTTTAAGCCTACCTTACACTGACAATATTTGGGAAAGATTCTTAAAAGATTGTAGTCTTTTAACTAATGCCCCTCATTCAAGCTTTACTCAAAAGTCTACAATCTTTCAAGAATCTTTCCCAAATCTTGCCAGTGTAAGGTAGGCTTTAGGCGCACCCATGTACATGTAATTGTCTCGTCGGCTATCTTTTACGTAATAAATTAAACCACACTTGATAAGGCAATGATACTTGTCTCGTCATCTAGTTTTAATAAACGGAACTTGAAGAAAGAGATACCGAGGACATGACCAGGAGGACAAGAACTGCTTTCTGTTTTTTTAGATGCACATGCAGATGTGCAATCGTCTCGTCGGCTATGGTCGGTAGGAAACGGATAACTCCGTTCAATTATCAACGGTGACAAGGCAGCTGCATGGGACCTGCCACACACTCGTGCGCGCAAGATGCGTTCTCAGTTAACGTTCAAATTAGATCTGCATGATGGAGATTGAGAGGACCCATACTATCATTGCATGTACCATGCTGTTGCTGCATTTTGACGATTTTTAGCCTAATCTTTCGGAGGAATAAAACGCAGTTTGAAGTAAAGCTACTTGTAATGGCTAAATGTTGGTGCCCTATCCACAGTAGCCTACGTGATGCGCGTGGTGGTAGCGGAGGCATGGAATCTGATTCCACTGTGCAAGAAAATAATCCCGTATTTGTCTTTCCCTGGTGTGCTTTCATGTCAACATGAATAACTTAAATGTGTATGGCAACAAATCTCATAATATTAGGCTATGTGTTGACAAAGCACTCCCATGAGCAGATGGAGCGTAACTACCTAGTAACTACCAGATCACTGATCACATCTGATGCTTTTAATCAAGGCTTTGACTGTCATTCTCGAATATTCCCTTCACAGTTATTGTGCCAACCCAACTGAGCCTTAGGTTTGCACTACATGTAGCCTATAATGCTTTGAGGATTGAGCCTTATACAATAGTTTACATGTACACTATACATGTGCTTTGAGGATGAGTCGATCACCAAACTGCAAATAACCTCATGTAACAAGTTATTTATAGTTAATCACAATATTTTTGTAAAGCTTAGTCAAAGATTGCCTTGCTATCAGGTGTTCTCAATCTCCCTTGATAAGAGACTGTTACGTGGTCGACTTGCTTACGCACACTTTCAAAATGTCCATCATATTTATGCTGAGATAGGTTCTTTCCTTATATGCAATCAACCTTCCCCTCAACCTATGAATGACAATGGGGTAACTCTCCTTCACCATCTGAAGGTTTGAAATATGTTTCTTTAAATATGTTCATACAAAGTCTAAAAACATGGCTTATAGTTAAGCTTACAGTGTCTTTGTATATGCAAAGCAAACCAACCACATTTTGAAAAGCACTATAATTTAATTGTTTTTTTTTTCCTCTTTTAAATAGAACATGTACAAAAATAGAGACAAAGAAGAGTATATTGCCCCATTAATTTCAGAGGCGTGAGTGAACACGTGCATTATAAAAAAATATCTACACAACTAAATATTCTATGAACTACACATAACATTCAAAAAGATTATGAGCAGTTACATAAGTCCAGTGAAAAAAACATTACATGATGTCAGTTAGCTATTTGACGTTAATCTTTCACACATCCGTTGCCAACACACATCATCTTATAAAGCCATTTGTGATTAGCACAAAGTGTACAATTGCCCAGCCAGACGAAAAGCAGTGTCAAGAAGTGTAGGATGGTCGCTTGGGGTCGAGCCAAGGGACACAGCATTTCTGGAATGATTTTGGGGTGTCAGTTGTCAGTCTTTGTTCCCAGAGAGTTAAGACAACAAGATTTTTTGTAGCGTTTTTTTGTTTTGGTTTTTTTAGTCCCCAGTTCTAGGACTCAATTTCCAGCTGTTTCTTGAAGAGGCGGAGCTGCTCCAGGGTGATGTTGTTGCCACCACACACCACGACCACCACGGGACCCAGCTGCTGCGCCAGCTTGCCCTCCGTCTGTAGCCGCCGGACGATGTCACAGTAGACGGCGGCCAGGGCTGCCCCGCAGGCCGGCTCCACCAGCACCTTCTCATCGTCTGCGCAGAAAGAGAGAGAGAGGGAGAGAGAGAGATATGCTGTTAGATGCACCAGTGAATGGACGTAGGTGTGGAAATATTGCTGAATGGGTCAGTTGACAGCAATTATGGAGGTGGGTGGGACCAGATGATATTTCAGCAACTAATTCCACTAACACCCACAGAGTATGGCCAGAAGATTAACATTTTAATTTATGGAGGAAGTGGTTCTCCCTGTGTCCTTTTTTTTTTTTTTTGGCTTGGTATTTATTTCTACAGGCTTTGAACTTACCGACGAACCGCTCTGCTGCTCGTACGGCATCCAGGTCTGTGACGAGCTCAGAGAAGACTGTGTGTTCTTGTACCAGCTTAAAGGTCTGTGCAGACACACGCGTCAGGCCCAGCGTTGTGGCAATGCTGCAGAGAGAGAGAGAGGAGCAGAATGGAGAGGTCAGAGGAGACATTTCCTCTAGTACTGTTTGTATCATTTGCTTTTAGTTGGTGGTCAAGGAACTTGTGCGTAACTGCTTCCCCTAACTTTGCACTTTGTGTCACTTCTGTGAGACACATTGGGAGTTCATTTGAATGATGATGGCAGTCCCAGTGCTATATGTAAGCATATGACATGCATATACATTGGGGCCCACTGACTTAAGTTCTTTTATCTCTGAAACGCAATACGATGTTTGCGGCTATACCCTCTGACTATGCCCCATGTGACTATACCCTCTGTGTTCCTTCTCACTGGTCCAGTGTGCACTTTGTCATGTCTGTTGGACAGGTGTGAGGTGTTCTCACCTGGTGATGGCTGGCAACGTGACGAGTTCTCCGGCCTTCATGGCGGCGTTCAGGCTGTGTGCCCCCACGGTCTCCATGGCGATGATGGGGACGTCGTCCCAGCCGGCACGCCGCAGGCCCATCACCACCCCGTTCAGGAGACCCCCACCCCCGACGGACAGAATGACCGCTCCCGGCTTCTCCTCCATCTCGGACTCCAGCTCCTTGACCAGGGACGTGTGGCCCTCCCTGCCAACACAGACAACAACAACAGGTGAGTTTAACGTCCAGAAGCCTGATTATTTCATATCAATAACACATCACCCCAGCAGTGTCCAGACTGACAGTTAAGTCAACTTTCACTCTCACTAATGCAAGGGTTGTTTTCAACCACCAGCAAAAAAGTGTATGAAACTTAGGAAAAGAAAAAAGACTGATACATAGACACTAAATGTATATGTAATCAGCAAATATCAGTGACCAGTCATTAAGACTGTCTTTTAGCAGATGTGCTTCACTCAGGGAAGTGAAAGTACATTTTTCAGCAGAGATGTCTTCGTTGTACTTGCACAATGTCACATCCCTGCCTTAACCACGCTTTAAGAAACCCCGGCCTTATCAATACTCAGCTATTATTACTATCTTCACTTCCCCTTATCGAATGCTGTACCATTGAGTACAATGCAGTAGCAGGTGTTTCAAAGTTCAGTGATACAGTATCTCATGTCAGTGCGTGAATGACAGCGGTCATTCCAAGCACTTACCAAATAAGGGGATCGTCGAAGGGCGAGATGAAGACCCAGTCTGGGTTATTGGCTGCGAGCTGCTGGCCGTATTCAATGCTTTCATTAAGAGCCTATAAGATGGGAATACAACAGTGCAACATTAGATGAAGTCTGCATTAGGAGCCTGTATTAGTTCAGGCAAGTTTATTATCATAATCATGTTAAACACTTTGAGTTACTGTGAAGGATGTATTTAGTCAGATGCTTTGTATGAAACTGAGTATATCCTCAAATGCAACAGTAGCTTAATGTTCTTTTTGGCACTGAAATAACGTCAGCTGGGTGGTAGGCCGTTACTCACTTTGCCGTGGATGATCACGTCTGCCCCCTCGTCCTTGAGCCTCTGGACAGTCTGGACAGGGGTGACGCTGGGCACCACGATGGTAGCGGGCACCCCCAGTTTACGAGCAGAGTAGGCTGCTGCCATCCCAGCATTGCCACCTGTGATTACACAGAAAGGAGACGATTATAACACAAGTCACAACATGTACGGACATTGATATAGTGTATAAACTGTAAAAGTACCCAAACTGTTGTAAGTAAATTATTTTATTTATGACTTTTGTTTTAGTTTGTGTTTACTTTTACTTCTGTTAAATACACAATTTTGTGACTCCCAGCAGATGCCTCACCTGAACAGCAGATGAACCTCACACATCCTCGCTCTGCCCACTGCAGGATGGAGAGAAGAGAAGAGAAGAGAAGAGAGGATGAAGAGAAGAGAAGAAGAGGGCAGTGAGTCACAGCTCCACTCATTTATTGGGACTAATAAAACAATAGAGGCCTACAGAGCTTAATCATCAATCCCCCTTTTTGGGGGGCCCAAATTCCAAAGTGTGCCCATGCCAACTGCCAACGGCGATGGTGACTAAACCACCCGTCTCAAACTGGTCTGGACTAGTTGTCACTGGAACACTCTGAACCAGTACACTTTACCACACACCCCCCCACCCCCCCACACACCCCTTTCTCTACCATCATGTCAACAGACTTGGGTCTTTTCATTCCCCACTCCACATGTCATTTAGTAAACAACCATGAGTGATCCCACACTGACATTAGTCATGTCTGCTCACTTAAAGACTAATAACCAAAAATCATAATTCTACATTCCTATTTCTACGTTTTTACATTTTCTACTTTGCAGCATGTGATGTGACACATTGAATCAGGCAGCAATATTGGTCTCTTACCGTCTTGCACAGGTGGCCGATGCCTCGGATCTTGAACGAGCCGGTGGGCTGGGCGGAGTCCAGCTTCAGGTAGACGGACGTGCCGGCCACCTTGGACAGGATCAAGCTCTCTCGCAGAGGAGTGGCAGAGTGGAGGGAACGCTTGGTCTTCATGGCTACTGTTGTCAGGCAGATGAGTGGCACGCAACAAAAATTGCCCAAAGGAGTTTCTGTCAGAGGAAGGAAATGGTAGCTTATTAAACATATGCATTAATTGCCTGTCTGATCCAAATATCTGAAGTTTGGTTGTTATTTAACAGTGTAGCTATATGGAAGACTCAAAACAATATATACATTTCCAACTGGAATCCAGTGGTTAAAAACAAATAGCCTACATTATTTTGCCGTGCATTTGCCTTTTTTTTTTTTTTTTTTTTTTTTTTGATGGAGGCAGGAAAAAAACATTACCGAATAATGAAAGAGAAGTGGTCTTACCTGACAAGTAGAACTTGGGATTAGCTTCAGAGCAAATATTCCGTTTCTTTTCGGTTATCAGTCCAGTGTGCCCCTCATCACAAACCCGTGGGTTTATATTGAGCCGTCCGAGCGCGAGTTGGTGTGACAGATGGAACTTGGACAACCAATCGTCTTCGGGACCGCTTCGCACACCTCCACACCACGCCTCATTCCCTTTTGATGTCATAAGAAGTCCATGAGGTCGCCAAGGAACTGAGTGTCATCCGAATAAGGAATTTCCATCCCTTTGGCACAAAAGGGTGCATCACATTTACGCTGATTCTATCGTTTTGGTGATCTAATAATTACAAGAAATGCTAGATTAGTTTGCCTTTTCTTTAGGCTGTACCGATAAAATGATGACGATGCGTGGTGAAGTTTATGAGGCAATTATTATAAGGTTTTAAACTCTGCAGTAGGCCATTTGCAGGGTCGTGCAGTCTGTGTACATTTGGGATTGAAAGTGAATAGACTAGGCTGGGCATGCAGGACAGCACCTAACTGATTAAAGGAGTTTTTTAAAATCCATGAATTAATAAATATGTATATGCATTAAAAAAACGATAGAAAATGGTCGGCGTTCTGTAGCCTAAATATTGCAAATCATGTTTAAGACCAGACCTATTTTAAAACGTGATGTTCAACTAATAGTTTGCAATACCTGGACATTACCAAAAGGGACGCTTCTATTTTGGCTCCGCACTACCAAAAGGGGGTCTAGACTGAGGAAGCGCAGACGGACGGCCTAGCGCAGCAAATGTCATGTTGACGACTCAAACCTGACCGATCCGGCTGGAGGTTGGGGGTGGGGGACAGGCGTGAGAAGGTGGCTGAAAGAAAGACTTTCCTTAGACACACGATGTTCTAAGAGTGTGAATATTAGACGAACTTGGCATGCAATCAGCAAATCTAGTCCAATCTTAATGATGACCACACACATTTCTCAGAACATGCGGACTTCAGTGTTGAAATCTCTTAAGTGGTATGATGTAACGTCTTGGCATAATTGCCCATTCCATTTATTGGCTATCAACTAACTTTTGTATCAATTCACGAAGATGCAGAATAAAATACGTCAATGTAAAGGGTTGTGTTTGGTTTTACAAAAGGCATCGAACGCGATTCAACCACTGATCTATAAAGAATATTCTTTATAGATCAGTGGATTCAACTGATCATAATCAATGTCTGGAACTATGTGTTTTTATAGCCGAATCATGTCTATTCCGTGTATTGGCTAGACTATTAAACAAGAAAAGAATACATGGGTTGGCGCAGCATAGGCTTCACAAATGCATATCTTTGCTTTTAACTTTACTGATTACATAATGCTCTTTTGTGTTTTAGCCTACTTTCGAACACTAAACAATCTGGAGTATAGTGAATTATTAGGGGGAAACCATGCAGATAGTTGCGCAACTCGGGCAGTGTCTCGATGTCCCTACAGGTAAACAGGTTAATGAATATGGACTCTGACTGGCCATTCAGCTTGTTTCGAGCGGTTCGGACTGGGATTTGTGGTCTGTCTTTCACGTGTGTCGTATCCACCGATCAGGTCATGGTCCGGATGTGGACAAAAGAAAAGAAAAAACTGTGGTATGCCAATTAAATAAACTTTTGATAAACTTCACGATTCTCAAGAACACATTGAATGGGCTCTCGGCGACCACATTTCACGGACATAAAGCCTGCACCTCCACAATGTTTGAATCATCCACAAGGACTTTCAGATAACGTCAGTCTTTGCGCCTGACACGAATTATATTATGGGTATTCATGAATGATAAAAAAAATAAAAAAAAATAAAAAACCCTATATTGTGAGGCTGTGTATTCTTAGAAATCTAAAGGACACAATGCAAATGTTTTGGTTGTCCATGAACGTGGACATAAAAAAAACTCTTCTCGATCAATGCATGCGTCATTGTAGCTGCATTGAAAGTACATTTTGGTGAAAACCTGTTGCGTTCGAGTTATTTTGCGTGACATAACTCGTTGGCCAAATTGGCCTACTACAATAGTGAACCGTTTCATTCGTGTTTGGTTGCAAGAAAGGTGGTTTCTGCTGTTCCTATTTCTGAAATAATTGCACACAATAAACACAAAATTATAAATAGGCTAATATTAACTATGGTTCATACCATTACGTAATTTTCGCACAGCAGGTGTAGGCTCGCTTAGAAATAAAATAAATGAATCCACAAGAGTAGCCTGATACAATACTGCCATCTAGTGGTCATTTGATGAGTTTTCGTTGCACCCTCACCTGTCCTCCAATATCGAATATCTGATCAGGCATCTGTAGTCATACAATTTGTAATTGGTAGGCTATTACAAGGTAATACACTTTGTTTAGAGTTTACATTTATTTTCCCACTAAAGTCACGTGTGATTCGTGTAAACGTGTAAATCGCATCTTGCGCAAACATCCTGCAGGCGTGATGATTATCTGAATTATATAGAGCATATAAAATAGTATCGCATCTTGCTCGACGTCTCCAATTTTACGCGTCTTTCGCAAGCATAGACATAGTTTGCAAGCCTAGAAGCATAGCATGTGGGTGGTGGCTGTTCCAAAGCACATGACTGTCATTTGGGAGGTCATGTGACTAGGCTGCCTCTGAGACTGTAAACATGGCTGCGCACTTGTCCTATGGACGAGTAAATCTAAACATTTTAAGAGAAGCAGCACGTAAAGAACTTCGAGAATTTTTGGACAAATGTGCGGGAAGCAAGGTATGACACTGAACTATAACTTTAATATCTGAATGACTCGCTAGAGCTTTGAACATTCTTTTTTTTATTGCTAGTATGTAGCACTAGCTGGTTGGTTGGCCATACATTCTAAACCTGTTATGAACGATGAAGTCCCACGGTAATCCTCCTAGACAGCATTGCGAATTGAGTTCTCGTTTTTAAAATAGTTTTCTGATGTTTGTAGACGTGATCAGTTGATGTTCAGTTCCGATGTTTGGGGAAGTGATCAGTTCACGTTCACTTCACAGCCAATTTGTTTTTTTATCAAATAAAGATGGTCGCGCCATCACGTCACCAATTATTGTTTCTATCTACTTAATGAATTTCTTATTGTCCAAAAACATGCTCCTAATGTTCACTAATGTTGGCTAATAGGCTAATTATGCCAAGTCATGGAAGCAAAAGGCTAGGCTCTATTATACCTTTAATATGGGATGCAAAGCAGATCTTCCTTCTCGTTTTTAGGCTATTGTATGGGACGAGTACCTGACGGGGCCCTTTGGATTGATTGCCCAGTACTCCCTACTGAAGGTAAGATTAAGTCTTTATATGTTACGTTTTCAAAGCATTATCAGAGAGCATTTCTGTAGACTATGGAACACACACACACATAACCAACTCCCTCAACAGGAACATGAGGTGGAGAAGATGTTCACCCTTAAGAGTGGGAGGCTCCCACCAGCTGATGTCAAAAACATTATCTTTTTTGTGCGTCCAAGACTGGAATTAATGGACATCATTGCAGAGAATATTTTAAGGTTAGCCATATTTTTCTTTCTTTCTCTCCCCATTCTACTACTGGGAGTGTGTTGTAGGCTTTACTGTTACTTCGACCAGTTCTTAATTTCTTTTGTTTATTGTAGTGAGGACAAAATGCAGCCTCCTCGTGAGTTCAACATCCTGTTTGTGCCGCGTCGGAGCATGCTCTGTGAGCAGCGGCTGAAAGAGCAAGGGGTTCTGGGAGCTTTCACCAACATTGACGAGTACATCCTGGATCTCATCCCATATGACGGGGACCTCCTCTCCATGGAGTCCGAGAGTGCATTTAGGGTCAGTGATGTAGTGGACAGACAGTGCTAGCTCACACTGGCATTTTTAGTCGGTGATTGATGCCACTTCAAGTCATTCATCATCTTAACTAATGCATTTAAAGACTCTTAATCTTGTTTTTGCTCACGGTGATGTTCTTTTCTTTCTTTTCATCTGGTTATGATGATACGTCAAAATTTCTTTTCCAGGAATGTTACTTGGAGAATGACCAGACCAGCTTGTACCACACAGCCAAGGGCCTTATGACCCTGCAGGCCCTCTACGGGACCATCCCTCAGATCTTTGGCAAAGGAGAATGTGCACGGGTGAGTGGACACAGCACTGATGTGTACAACTGTCAGGTGAATGTTTCAAAGTAGCTCCCTTGAAATGAAAAATGATACGTGTTTTTAACGGCTATAATTTGCGTTAGAGCAGTGGTTTCCAAACGTCTTCCCCCATGTACCACCGTCTATGTCCTGACTCCACTCGTGTACCCCCACCACCTGACACATTAAAAAGTAGCACATTCCATTGATGCATTCCAGGTGCCTTTGCAGGTATCTTACTATAGAGTTTACAGACGATTTCCTTTAATTTCATGTTTCCATATCATTGTAACCCGATTCTAAATTCTTTATTTATTCATGAATTAATTAAATTACCTAAGATTTAAAAAGTTCACTTTCCGCCATAGCCCTTTTCATCTTGCGTACCACAGTTACAGAATCCCTGGGTTAGAGGACTGGTTTTCTGTACGTGGATTGAGTCTAGTCTTGGACTTAGAGGAATTCAGTGAAGATTTCTATTCCATTCCATTGAAAATATGCGTTTAGTCCAGAACTAGGTTTAATCCATGTGCAGGCAGCAGGCCCATAGTGAGTGACCACAAATGTCCTGAGGCTCTTTCCTGTCCTCTTGTTCCCCATCAGCACGTGGCCAACATGATGCTGCGGATGAAGAGGGAGTTTGCGGGCAGCCAGACTCAGATCCTGCCCGTGTTCGACACGCTGCTTCTGCTGGACCGCAACGTGGACCTGCTCACGCCGCTTGCCACCCAGCTCACCTACGAGGGCCTCATCGATGAGATCTACGGCATCACCAACGGTACACACAGAACTACCACGGCCAATTGGGCCTCACGGATATATATCCCACTCTGTTTACTTTTCAGAGAATGAATCTCTCTCTGTATACTATCTGTGTCATATAACATGTACAGACGTTTGAAGTCTCTTTCTGCAGAGGTTCTACAGTAAACAATAAACCAATATGTGGTTAGATGTTTATGCAACGTGCCACTGTACTGGGAAATCATAGCTGCTATCAACCAGTGTGTGGTTAAACTTGTATGTAATGTCTTACTGTGCTGAGATAACCTGAAATAACTTTGATTAGAATAGTATATTGGCATCGTTAGAAGTCATAGACCCTCGCGTATAGTCAGCTGGATCTCAACATCTTGTTTTGGTTACAATTTCCTTCCTCCGTCCCTGCTGGGCACAGGCTACGTGAAGCTGCCCCCTGAGAAGTTTGCCCAGAAGAAGCAGGGCGAAGGGGGCAAGGACCTGCCCACCGAGCCCAAGAAGATGCCGCTCAACTCGGCCGAGGAGCTCTACGCCGAGATCCGGGACAAGAACTTCAACGCCGTGGGGGCAGCGCTGAGCAAGAAGGCCAAAATCATCTCGGCCGCATTCGAGGTGAGCGCTCCCTACCCTGTGCCTGAGCTCTGTGGTGGGGCATAAAGGGCCGTTCACACCAAGAACGATAACGATAACGATCACTATAACCATAATGATAAGAGCGTCCACACTGGCCAACGATAAGAAAAGTCTCTCCTCATGTTAATGAATGTGATGGCTATATTATGGGTTCTGATTGGCTGTTAGCTTTTTATCGTTCTCAAAATCGCTCTGAAAGTGATCCACAACGATATTGTTCTTCATGTCGTTATCGTTATAGTTTATGTGTGAACGTTGTCATTCATATTAACGAGAGCGATATTTGTTTATCGTTATCGTTATCGTTATTGTTATCGTTCTTGGTGTGAACGGGCCTTAACACAGAGCAACTTGCCACGTGGTGATGGTGGCTCAGTCCATTAGGACCAGGGTTTGCCAGCAGTGGTCTGAAAAGTTTAAAGTTCGCTTCCCAGCCCCAGCCGTGGCGCAACTGGCTGGGGCACCTGCACCACACGCCGGCGACCCGGGTTCGATTCCCGCCCCGTGGTCCTTTCCGGATCCCACCCCAACTCTCTCACCCATTCGCTTCCTGTCTCTCTCTACTGTCCTGTCAACATTAAAGGCACAAAAGCCCAAAAAAAAAAAAAAAAAGTTCGCTTCCCAGCTTCCACAGTTGTGTCCGTGAGCAAGGCACGTAATACCAAGTTGCTCCACGGAGTCTAGCCCTGCAATGTATTGACATCTGTGATGTTCCTTCGGATAAAAGCACCAGACTAAGAGTCCCCCCTGGGTCATTCCATGCCAAACGTACAAATGTCCCCTCTCGACCGTCACAGATTTGTCTGAAAATACTTGATACTGTAATATTTGGGCCTACACCTATTAAGAAGTGTGTGAACAACCTTGATTTTTTTCAGCCAAATCTGTGACGGTCGAGTGGGGACATTTGTACATTTGGCATGGAATGACCCCCCTTTTTTTGTCCATTAGGACAAAAAACTCTTTTATCCCCAGTGCTAAATTTGCACGATTTTGCTCTATTGCACATAAATGGTTGATAGGTTTGATAGGTCATTCTTAACTTGTATTCGTTTGTGACTTTTTTGCTTCTGGTATGGAGCTTTCTGTGTCCTTCTGTGTATTTTTTGTTTCTTGTGTCTTTTGTGAAATTTTTTGTGTTATTTATGCATACCTGACTGCAAGACAAGTTTCCCTGAGGGGACAATAAAGTTAACCTAACCTAATCTAACCTAACCAGTCTAGTATGTAAAGGTTAGAGGATAAGATGCCAGGTTTCCTCAGTGAAGTTATCTTGAATCTGCTTCATGAAATGTCACCAATGAAACCTCTTGGCTTTGCCTTATGCTGGTCGTGCCTGAGAGGTCAGAAGGCGTCTGAAAGCTTTTGACACGTACTCTAATCATGTTAATGTTATCATGTCATCTCTTGAACAACAATAGGTCACTATCTTATGTTATCACTTAACCGGATAGGCTAATGGTTTGGAAATGTTCTCTTGATTAATTGCCATTCTCACATTGTGCGTGCGTGCGTGCGTGTGCGTGTGTGTGTGTGTGTGCGCGTGTGTCTGACTTACACTTGTCCTACAACCTTTTCCTGCTCATTGTTAATTAATGTTAATGGCACTCGACCGTTGCCATGGTAACAGCAAGCCTCAACAATTAACAAGCCTTGATTTGAATCCATTTTTTTCCTCCAAACCAGCTGGATGGTTTCTCCCTGCTAATAATTTTCTAGGAGATCTGAAGACGTTTGCCCGTTACAGCCGTTAAAATGAAAATGTATTAAAATCATTAAAATGAATTAAAATCACTCAAATTCGGTGTCAACATCAATGAAGTCATGACTCAGGTCCGATCCATTCGCAGAGCAGTGTCAAGAGTTATCTACAGTATCAACAGTGTGGTTGTGTGGTCTCTTTTAAAAATTGCAGAAATCATTCAGGGAAACTTGAATATAGTATATTGAGTTTAATATTTTTGATTGTGTGACGTACATGTAGTTGCGTGAAACTCTCCTGAAAAATAGCAGGGAAGCTTTCCAGTGTAATTTGACCCATAATGTTTGATATTTTGATTACATGACTTAAAATGATCTCTCTTATTTGCCACGTCATCTTAGCCTGAGTTATCATGACTCCTACAATTTTAGCAAAAATATAAATTTCCTGCATTGAATGAACTGTTTCACTTGACCTCTGACCCCTATGGTGTGATTCTGTCCTTCCTCCTCCATCAGGAGCGGCACAATGCTAAGACTGTGGGCGTGACTGTGTCACCTGACCCCTAACCCCTATGGTGTGATTCTGTCCTTCCTCCTCCATCAGGAGCGGCACAATGCTAAGACTGTGGGCGAGATCAAGCAGTTCGTGTCCATGCTGCCCCACATGCAGGCCGCCCGCACCTCGCTGGCCAATCACACGTCCATCGCTGAGCTCATCAAGGACATCACCAGTGAGTTGAACAACTGCTTATAGCTTCTTTCAATGCTGCAGCTACACACAAGCAGAATACAACTTAGAAATGTTTGTTCAGTTCCTCTATCAATAACCTCAAAATCGCATGATTTTTCCTCTCGTCCACAGCATCTGAAGCATTTTTTGACAATTTAACAGTGGAGCAGGAGTTCATGACTGGTGTAGACACTGATAAGGTAGTGTATCTCTCGTGTGTGTGTGTGTATGTGCGTGTGTGTGTGTGTCAACTGATTCACAATGCATGTTAATGTGCCGCATTAGACTATAATAAGCTTGTTCGATTTTGTGCTGCTGATGCTGACTCATATCAGGTCAATACGTACATTGAGGACTGCATTGCCCAGAAGGATCCTCTCCTCAAGATCCTGAGACTGGTCTGCATGCAGTCTGTCTGCAACAATGGCCTCAAGCAGAAGGTGCTGGACTTCTACAAGAGGGAAATCCTGCAGGTAGAGTCAATATGCTGTGAAAATGACAAAAAAAAGTCCGCACACTAAAACTCTAATATTCTTTTTCTTTTTATTCACCACATGTGACGTTTCGGGTCACACTGCCCTTCCTCAGAGTGTCCCGAAATGTCACATGTGGTGAATAAAAAGAAAAAGAATACTGGAGCTTTAGTGTGCGGACTTTTCTGTCCTTTTTACTGTTGCTTTTTGAGTCCAGCACCTACTTTTTTAAATATTCAGATGTGCGCACTGGCTCCTATACTATTAGAGTCAATATGCTGACCATTTTATCAAAGATTGACATTAACACACTTACAATGGACCAAACAATTCTATTCTCCTCACAATTAATAAAATTTAAAAAAACTACAGTTCTGACAAGTGAATGCTGTTAGGTCTCATTTCTTCTGGTGCATTAACCTATTCAACATATGTTTGCAGAGTTATGGCTATGAGCACCTCTTGACACTAAACAACTTGGAGAAGGTTGGTCTGCTGAAACCACAGACCAACACCAGGAACAACTACCCCACCATCCGCAAGACCCTCAAACTCTGGATGGAGGACGCCAATGAACAGGTGCATACACAAGACCGCGCAGATGGCCATGTGTAGTTCTCCTAAAAACGACAGTAATTTCCCGTGTATTAGCCGCATTGTGTATGAACCGCAGGACCTATTTTAGGACCATATTAATACCATATTAATGGCCCTGTGTATTAACCTCATAGCTGAAGACATTTTGCTAAATCAATGTATAAAATGCGGCTCATAGTAGGGAAATGACAGAATTGGTTTAATAATCTGACCTGTACGCTGTCTTGTTTTTTTTCCATGGGCTTGATTGGGTGTGTCTGTCCCCTCCCCCAGAATCCCAACGACATCTCGTACGTGTACAGCGGCTACGCCCCTCTGAGCGTGCGCCTGACGCAGGTGTTGGCGCGGCCGGGTTGGAGGAGCATCGAGGAGGTGCTGAAGATGCTCCCGGGGCCGCACTTCGAGGAGCGGCAGCAGCTGCCCCCGGGCCTGCACAAAAAACGTGAGTTGCGGTGGGACATGAGACATGTCTGTGTGGCGAAATCTAATCTATATACACACACACACACACACACACACACGTAATCATCCAGATAGGGTAAAGTGTAGTATTGAAGCAGAAGCAATTTACATAGATGATACCAATGCACTTTAGTTTCTGAAGAAGACTTGAGACATGCGTAAACAAATATGTTAATGTTCAAAGTACTATATAATACATATTATACTATGTAAAGATAATAAGTATTATAACATGGGAATAAGCCGTGGTGAAATGGTACTCTAATCTCACAGGTTTGAAAAGTGTTTAGAATAGGCCAATGGAAGTGGAAGTAAGAGTACGAGAGTCCCAAAAAGAGAGGGCAAACAGACGAGGGCGATGTGTACACACTGTGAGGGAGGAGCAGATAAGGTCATGCTACAGGCTGGTCATCTGTTGCGAGGCTAGAGTGATGACCTCGTATTATTCCTGTCCAGATGTGAGCCTCCAGTGGCCATATGCTAGCAGCCGATAAGCACAGGCTTTGTTTGCCGTGTTGTATCTGCTTTGTTTGGGGCAACACTGATTTGTACAGAGTGTATGCGTGTGTGGCATCTGGCCCAATTTAGTGTTCTGTGCTGAGTGATTCCAGATAAATTCAATATATATTTCACACTGGTGTGTGATGGGGCTGCAGGATTTGGGGAAAATATCTAATTGCGATTGTTCAGGGGGTGAGTGTCCCTAAACCATTGCTAACGTGTTAGCAACTTAGTTGGTTGGCAATGGGAAATTGCATAGCAAACAACAAAGTTGCTAATTTAGTTAGCAACTATGGTATAAGTGTCCCTGACCGATAATGCCATTTGCGATATCATTTTTTAATGTCAGTGTCAAGATTCAGTTTCAGATTCCAAGATTAACCAGATTAGCCTTTGCAATTAGATAACTGTGCAGCCGTAGTTTGTGGTATCATGAATGGGTCCATTAAAGCATCCTTGGATGGTTGCCTGAAATGTGGGCATTGTATACAGGAGTATGGATTCAGTAGCCTAAAATGTCAGACATTAAAACTCATTTGAATGATGCTTTATTTCAAACGAATTAGATGGTCTCGTGCAGGGATTATGTATGTGTTAATTAAATCTGTCTGCGGGCTACAGACAGCTTCGGTGGGCTTGCTGCAGCATGTGTTTTTAGCAGTGAGAGGGGGTGATAATTAACAGACAAATAATTTGAAGTTTATGTCCTTAGTGAGAACAAAAGCTGTTTGTCTGAACATGTTGTGTGTTTAGAGCTTGCATTCACACAGACTACTGTGCATCTAATTCAGTAGTCATTTATCTTGACTTCTTCTGACAATCATGTATGATTACCTTGCTTACTATATTCCTAACTGCTATGATGCATGAAGAAGGCATCACAACATAAATCTCACGCATGCAATTTTGCTGCAGTTTTAATTTGACTATGTTTACATTTATACTCATAAACAAATGTAGTATACATTGCTGTGTTGCTGCATGTAATGTTTGTCCTGTTAAGAGTAAAAGTACCAGTGGTTTTTGGCATGAATAATTCAGTGATATTAAAAATGCTGATAGCTTTGGTCACTATTGTAATTCTGTAATCCAAACTCTTCTCACGCCATCAGCAGTACTGTAAAGTTTGTCATTATTTTGAGGGTTTCAGCGTGGCACACTGAATAGTTTGGCCGCTGCACTCTGAGAAGTTGTGAGCCGAACACAGACTCGGTGAGGCCTCTGACACCATCCTCATGCTCTGGTCACTCTGGTCCTCAGGTCAGCAGGGCGAGAACCGGACCACGCTGGTGTTCTTCCTGGGGGGAGTGACCTACGCCGAGATCGCCGCCCTGCGCTTCCTCTCCCAGATGGAGGACAGCGGGATGGAGTACATCATCGCCACCACCAAGCTCATCAACGGAACCAGCTGGATCAAGTCCCTCATGGACCGACCCGATCAGCAGGTCTGACGGGGACCAAAAGGACCAAACGAGGAGATGAAAACGTTCTAAACATGAATGGAGACGATGAGAAGATCCGAAGGACGGTGGTGGACTGCTCAAGCTTGACTCTTTGTGCCCGCTGGTGCAAGCAAACGGAACTTTTTGGACAAAGAGATGTGGATTCATGTGAGATGTTATGATTATGATATAACTTAATATGACACCGTCTTTGTTTTGGATTTTTTTTTACGTTATGCTTATGTAATGTGTGTATGCGAGTGAGAGAGAGAAGCTTATGAGAGCTATAGGCTGCTATGAATATTGAACTATGAATAACATCTGCCTTTAACCATTCTGAATTGTTCTTTCCTGTGAGTTAATTGACTAATAATAACTATAAAAGAAAGAAAACCTGGTAAACCTTTGGCCTCATAGCATGCCTTTCAAACTGCCTTCGCCAAAGATTCCGGCAAAAGCTTGTTGTATACCAATTACGATAACATTCTTAGGAAGACAAGGAGCTCATCCATCTGCATCCATCCATCATATTATGGTTATGCCATCAAGTTAATAAGTCTTACGTGGACCAGAGCACATGAAGGAACAGGGAGAATAGAGACTCTGGAGCTCTGTCCACTGGCCGTCAGCAGTCTGGCTCAGTGGAGAACCAATTAGCTGACTAACAGGCCTCGAGAGCGGCCGATAATGGGCCTCCGCTGTCTGGGGAGCGGGGCCCTAGCCAATCATAATCAGATGCTGGAGGACGCTGATTGAATTAAGAGGCCATTTGCTCCTTGTTCCGGTGGCTGAGACCGGCCACGCTGTGGATAGGGGTTGGAGCGCTGCCTTTTCACCGGTCAGATCGATGGGCTAGTCAGATGCAAACATCTTTGGGCATCAGCAGGGGTCCAGGAAGGGGGATTGACACAAAGACAGGCGTTTTCCAAGAAAACCTAAAAACAGACTCGGAGTGCTAAGTTTAGACGACTCTTTTTAGTGTTCAACCTCTAACACTTAAAGCAGTGCTTCAAGCCAGTTTTTATTATATTAAAGCATTTATGGAATATATCAGAGTTATATACATAAATCAGTGAAAATATAATATTTTACTTTTGACATTGAGGATTGAAATAATGGGCCTATCTGCTGTTGATAAGCCTCCCAATACAGATATTAGATGGTCCTCTCAAATCAACTGTTGTGCAATTGTAATCCTGATGAGTACATGTCATATAAGACAACAAAAAAAACAGCGTCTCTATAGAATTGGTAGCCTACCCCGCGGAGATGGCCCGCGGATTAGCCGGTACAAGAGAGGTTTCAAATGTGAACATTTCCAGCACGGGAGAGGCGCAACAAGCTCCGCCTTAAGTGAGAGGAGCAGGTGCCTACTCGGCTTTTGCTTCCATTAGCTAAGCCTCCGGGCTTTCTGGGTCTTGTAATCAATTTAATTGGCCTTGGTCACTCCTACTGTACTGTACGCAGACTACACAGACAGCGTAAGCGCGCATCACAGCGCTGCCATCCGTTTTTCAAAAGGGCGTGAGAGTAGGAGCTGACGCGCACAAGGCATCAAAACAATATTGGAAAGGATTTGACCGCTCGCTTGAGTTGACACATGTAATGTGCGATAAGGTATGTGATCTAATTTCAGCTGTTACAGATTACCTTTTCAACCTTTTTGACAGTAGGCCTAGCCTGCAAAGTGTTTTTGATGCTTGATGGTGATTTTGCATAACTTGAAAATAACTTTCACTATTTCATTTCACTTAAAGGTCTGAAGAAGACCTGGATTGTGATTATCTAATGTGATCATATTTAAAATATGGCTATGCAACAGTTGCAATTCTGATGGAAATTCATAGCAGCTCAGGCTGTGTTTCAGAGGTGTAGTCTATTGAGGAAAGTAGACAGTGTTTGAAAATAGCTTGTAATGGTATTCGATTCAGAGTGCATCTAGTTTAAAGTGGTTAGGTCTATCTATTATTCATTATTATGCCAACACAACCACTTATCTTAAATCTTCACGAGTTTTTGCAGCATTTGCAGCACCACTGACCTCCAAATTGTCTTGTGCAGATATTTCCCCAATATCCACCATCCCTCTTTTCTCGTGAAGACAGCAAAGGCAACATTTTGAGTATGGAGTTTGTGTTTGAACCGGAGCCCTTGACTCTCCGCTTTCTTCGAACTTTCAAAGAACTTCTCAAATTTGTGCTTTTCTGTTACACTGTATTGTTTGGGTCTTTGCTGCTCGCCGGATGGACCACTTACTTCATTGTTGCAAAATAAAGCGACAATAAGACAACGTGCAAATTGCAATTGGGGCAATCACAACTATCACTCAAATCTTATGGACTAAATGGCACACTTTTACGCTATAAACCTGAAATGTGACCGCTGTTTTTGTGTGTTGTAGAATTATAACCGACTGTTTGGATAGGCCTATGCGCTTTCCTTCAGAAATGTAAATATATTCAAATGAATTAAAATGTTATAGCCTACAGTATTTTTTAGCCTCTGTGTTGCCTAATGAGTCGTGTTTATCTTATAGCCAAACATTTAATGGTTTGCAACAGTATATTTAATTTTATTTTCTTGACCATATATTCCCAGATTTCCCATAAGCGCATTGTTTCTGCAACTATAGGGCCACTTTTATGATGTGTTTTTTCGTTCATGGAAAACACAATAGCATAAGCGCACACAATCATCCCCTAGCCTAAAAAAAATCTGTTAATCTGTAAAACACATTCACTTGTACACACAATTACATTGCCTAATCGTTACGATTTCAATGCGAAACATGTTTATTTTCAATGATTATCTTCAATAAATAACAAGGCTTGTTATCTTATCCACATGATTCCAAAAGCAACAGCCTTGAGCTTATTTTTTTTAAAAGAATTGCTAAATGTTACAGTAAGGACCTTAATAGGCCTACTTTTCTGAAAATGTCTGTTGCCTTTCTGTTATTTTGCTTTGTAAAATACATTTAATATGGGGTTTAGTGTAGCCTATAGTTGCAGTAAGTATTCAAAAGTAGGGAACATGTGTATGTTGATTTAAATAGCCTAATGATGAGTAATAAAAACATTATTTGAATATGTTTTAGAGTAATATGTCTGTGAAACACTTTAATTTCAAATAATACATTTTGTAATTTAATTAGCCTGTTTTAGATTCAATACTTTCAATACTATGTCACATAATGCAAAAAGAGCACTGGCAAAAAGCATACCTGGTAATCACTGGAGGAACTTAACCAACAGAGAAACTTTATTGTCCTGAAAAAAAATGTACCAAGAAACTTATAAACACAAAATACCATCTTAATTAAATGATGGTAGGTCTTTAGGAGGAAGACCACGTACCTCAAAGTTTGTATTCAGATGGAACAGTATACTTAAAAAATATATAATAATTAAAAAAATAAAAAAGACATATATACACAGGAGAGATGATTCCTTTCTAGGGAATTTCGGCCAAAAACAAAGCAACCTTAGAGGGCAAAAAACTTCACCAACAGAGCAGCTACCGGGCCCAGGCCCAAGGGCTCAAGCTGGGGCCTAAAGCTCTGTTTTGAGGTCACTACTGTGTTCTCCACCCCTGATATCTGAATAGGGCCCCTCAGGTCACGTTATGTGTGTTGATCATGCTTTGTAATTGGCATCTTTTTTCACAGCAAGATGTCTTAAATCTGCTGATTAAATCATATCTGTAAATCTTAATCTGTTCGTTTTGTTCAACAAAACTCACCAGAAGTCTTCATGTAATTCAAGGGATTATTATTATTATTATGGCTTTTTTGCCTTTAATGACAGGACAGTAGAGAAAGAGAGCAGGGGTGGGATCTGGAAAGGACCATGGGGCGAGAATCAAACCCGGGTCGCCAGCGTATGGTGCAGGTGCCCCAGCCTGTTGCGCCACAGCTGGGGCCTAAGGGATTATTTATTTCTTTTTTTTTTTTTTTTTTTAAGTTGCTCTGAATTCCATGTGGGGCATTAATTGACATCTGTATGTCACTTTGGATGAAAAGTGTCTGCTAAATGAATACATGTATACCTTCTAACTTTCTGAGGTGGGCAGGGGCCCCTTTTCTTGCCTGTGCCCAGTGCCTCATAATCCGTACATGATTGTGATGTTGCCACAGCACCTTGGAAACAAATTCTAATTAGAACAGAAAACACAGTGAAGTTTCAGATTTCACTTTGCTTTGTAGAGTGTGGTTGCTTTTTTGAGTTTGCTCATTTATTTTATTCCTTGTATTGCACCAAATGGCCTCAAAACGCCTTGCCATTGGCGTGTGCCCTGCGATGAACCAGATTTCACTGGCTGGTGTGTTTCAACACCCCTAATGCCGCCCAAGCAATGGGTCAGTACTCCCGGGATTTCACCAAATCCCTTCAGTGTTCTGACTAAATTCACCCTGCAGCTGATGGTCAAACAAGTATTCTCATAAGAGAGTCGAGGTAACTCCAGTTAGACCCACAGATGCTGAGCCCTGCACCAAGGAGCACAAACTCAAGAGAGGACCATGCATGGTGGTGGAGGACCTGCTTCTAGAGAGAGGACACAGAGAAAACACCCTGCATTCCACATACAAAAGGGACGATGTGTTTAGGAGGAGAAGAGTCAGCCAGACCAGAGCTAACAGCCAGAGTCCTGAGGTGAAGAGAGCAGAGACAAGGAGACCTGGTGCCGTAGTGTGGGTGATCTCCTTTCACCGCGTCTGTCTGCTAGCCACCATGGGCCTCTTGGCCAGGATCACCATCCGGATTCTTCTTCAGGTAAAAACTGAAGGAGTAATAGGAAAACAAGGGTGATTATGTTTAAGATGGAGTCCTGGATGTTTACCTTTGTTATAGTTTTAAAAAAAAAACAAATGTGTGAGATACAGTAAATTGTTGCTGATGTTTCCATGGTGTGCTCCTCTCTCATCTCATAGAACACAAATGCGCCAGAGGAGTCCAAGTCTGAGGGACAGAATTGGGTTGAATCTGCCTGGCACCTGCCCCATCCCTGTGATCCAGAACAGAGCTGGTCGTCACATAGCCACCACCAGGAGAGGAGAGAGAGGGGTGCGGAGCTGCAAAGCCTGTCAACAGTTTTACATTTTCAATTTAAATGACGTTATTAAACTGATTCATTCTCTGTATTATGTTACAAGTGTTTTCAAGTTTTCAATGGAATTATGAAGAAAGATGTGTTGAATTTGATAAAATACTTCCTATTTTTAATAGGGGCAGCCCAGAGAAATGAATAGCTTTCAACCCATGCAAGGGGTTTAACATAGCCTAATGAAATTCAAAATGAAATTATTTTTTTATTTCCAGTTCACACAGCACACACTATGTATCTGTGGAGCAATACAGCAGGCATGTTGTAGAATTAATATACAATAAACATAAAGTATAGGCTACTCATAGCTGAATTACTGTTACATTATTGTAACTGTAAGTTGAATATATGAAATGTAAGATATTCTGTTCCTCTGTCTAAAAAAAACACAACTGTAGCATACTCTTTGGATGAACTGAACACACAAGCCCTCAATGTAGCCATCAACAGGCCCTAACTACCATTGCAGAAACACAGTCAGCAAGATTTCACACATCTCAATTCAGATTACAACATGACCCCAAATACTCTGTGGTGTGAGTGCCTCAGCCATAGCCACCTTTTCAGAAACCTCCAATAACTTAACTGTTTTACAGCTCCTTTTAGTGACCATCTTCATAAAACAAATGTGTTGTGGCCGACCTTGTTTGCAAAGCCTCTACACATATCTCTATTGGTCTTGAATATGCTTGCCAGCCTTGTTCCCTTGCTTCTGCTACCAGTTCTAGGCCTACATAATTTAACCACTTCCTTTCAAAGGCTTCCTCCGCTGTATCTTCAAAGGGAATAGTTAGCTCAACTCCGAATACAACAATGGTCTCAAAGTATAGTCACAACAATACACTGAGCCGGAAACAATTTTTGCACTATAGCCTACTAAATGGCCAGGAAATTTATTTTTGGAGGATATGAATCATATCCTCTTTTTCATGTGACAAATGTTGTAATGTTCCAAAAATAGAAATGGACATGTAGGCTAGCTAATCCAGACTTTTAGAAAAATCAATGGAACTTTGCTTGCTTTATGTGTCAAAAATATGAAGCTGTCCTTGTCGTAAACATTAAATATTGCATTAAAGAAAAGTACATTTGTTATGCCAGAGATACGTGCTGACACTAAAACATGACATGAAATGTCTGAAGACACTTCCACTGACAGCACACTCGATTTTGCTTTCACCACTGTGCCGCATAGTTTGTCCTTCTTTGCTTCTTGTTTGAGCTTTACGTGGCAGTAACGCAGCGCCTTTTCATCCTCCACTCACAATCAGCCATATACATGAAGTGACTCCTCCTCCGCAAGTCGGTGGCTTGCGAGGACTGTCTTCCTAGAATATTGTGTGCTAGCTTGCCCCTTTATTTCAAAGTGTAGTCAAAGAGAACAAGCCATCATGTTCACGCTTTCTGAAGTTATTGTTATTTTGGCAACTTTATCAGCCACAGCGTCGGGATATTTCGTCAGCATAGACGCTCATGCCGAAGAGTGCTTTTTCGAACGGGTCAACTCCGGTACCAAGATGGGCCTAATGTTTGAGGTTGCAGAGGGAGGCTTCCTGGACATCGATGTGGAGGTAAGCTAACCAGCTAGCTGGCTAGCCCACAAGGATAACCAACGTCGTTTGAACTAGCCATGTTGCGACATGTCAGGAAAAGCTAGCAAACGTGTAGTTCGGGAGGATGTAACATTAGCTTTTCAGGCGAAACAACGGCATGGTGTATTCTGAAAATGTTGCAGTTAGGCGATATAATCCGTACTGTATGCCATTAATTAATTAATCTAGTGTAGCACGCATTGCTACACTAGCCGTGGCTAGCTAGGCATAGCCTGCCAACTTGCTTATGCCCCTTGCTGTATCTTGAATTATTGCTTGGGTGTTCGAAATCCAGGCTTCTCCACGCGACAACTTGGAGGTCTATGGTTTATTGACCTGTTGAGTTGTTCACATCAATGCCCGAGAACTGTTGGCCTGATGTAGAGGGAAGGCTGTGGAGTTTGATGTTACTTAGCAAGCTAGCTACATAAGGCATCTATTTTAGCGCAGAGTACCGTCACTCCTAGCATTTTGATCGGAACGCTAGGTAACAGCTGTTGACGTTGCTGATGTTAGACCACCTGAAACCTTACATGAGAGTGTGAATCAAAATGGGTTGCATACATCTGAGTAAAACGGCATCATCGTGATACTAGTAACTTAGTATACTTAGTAAGGTAACGTTACTTAGCAGCAGCTGTACGTTAACGTTGTAGCTGCTACGTGAAGTTGCCTTTGAAATGAGTGAACTGAGACTAGTCTTCCCAGTCAAGTCACATGCTGAAATAGAGCATCATCATTAAATCGTTTTAACTTTTGACAACGGTAACATTTTGGTGTTATATTGTGGTTACAGAGACTCTTGTCTCTTTACCTTTATTTGCAATTATGTCAACACTAGATTGGATCATTGCATTAATCCTTTACAGGAAATTATGATATAGTATTTTTATATTATATTATTATTTATCTGACGTCAATGTACCCCACCATTTCCATAGATCACTGGCCCAGATGGGAAGCAGATCTATAAGGGAGACCGAGAGTCCAGTGGGAAGTACTCTGTTGCAGCCCATATGGATGGAACATACAAATTCTGCTTCAGTAACAAGATGTCAACCATGACTCCCAAAATAGTCATGTTTACCATTGATATCGGAGAGGCACCCAAAGGTGATATCATGGAGACGGAAGGTAAGATTAGCTCAGCTCTCTATGTGTCTCTGTGTTTGTCTGTCGGTGTGTGTGTTCATGCTGAAATATTTGAAGTTCTGGGCACAGCCTCATCCTAATTCAAAGACATTTTGAAAGGGCCAACTCCCCTGCCACTCCTGTTTATTTCAGTAGTACAGGCCACAGATGAAGGAAGTTGGATTTCTCCTTTATACATTGAATACTAGAATCCTACTAGAATCAGGAAAAGTGCACAGAACTCTCAGGTGATGAAACAACAGATTTTACAGATCTAACTAATGGAAGGGTTGAAGTGGTCTGTTTTTCGATCATTGTTTATTCATGGTAAAAGTATAGGTTGTGCTGACCATCATCTTGCAAAGATGGTCCTTGCTGCCCTTTTCCCTTGCTTTCTCTCCTTGTCATCCCTCTTACTCTGTTCATTCTTCCTCTCTTTCTTCCCTTAATTCTTACTTCCCTCCTTCAGGTGGTGACACCTGGGATGGTATGTTAATCCAACTGCATGGATTTGCAAATCACTGAGGGACTCACTGTAACTTTAGACTATTGCTGTGTTGAAGGTTGCTATTTAGGCCAGCTGAACAATGGCAGTGTGTGCGTGTGTGTTCACTACTAATTGTCAATGATGGTAGATGCTGACCTGCAAAATAGTGTTCAACTGATAATTTGATAGTTTTTGTAATGAAGCATTTTGCATTTTACTGTTAGTTGTGAGTGTGTCAGTTAAGACAAAACATGATCTATTGAACACTTGCTGTTTTCACTAACAGGTCAGAATGTCTTTACTAAATTAAGTCTTATCTGCAAGAGACCTTGATGTCTTAAAGACTTGATGACTTGTGGGTTTGTCTTCTTGCTAGGCACTGAAGTCAGATTAACATGAATGGATTGAATTTTGTGTATGTTTTTCTTTCTTGGTTTGTTTTTTAAGCAAGTTTTGCCTCAGCACTATAGCCTGGCTAATGGCAGACCACTTCTTAAATCTCGATTGAGATTGAGAATGGGTCTGGGGACACAACATTCACCTCTGATTTTCAAGGGGCACCACCAGCAATGAAATTAAACTTGAACTGGTTCATTCAACTCTTACCAAGTCTTATTGGAAGTACAGCAATAACATCTTTCTTGTAAAGGACGGTTGAAAATGCAGTTATTTGCTCTATTCCAATGAAAATGCATGTCCAAGACTCCAATCCGTAAACTTAAGTTCCGTCCGTGCACTATAATGACGCTATGTGCGTGTTTTTATTCACAATGTGTGTGAATTTCAACAGGGTAGGGTTGTCTCAAAATCAAACACCATCTCCGTGCACTTAACAGAAATGGCAATTGTAAAATGTAAACATACATTACTGGTGTTCAAATGCAGTTTAAACACTCTTGTTTACTCATATTAGGTGTTGTAAGTACAGAAGTATGCAAATTGGAACAGTGCATTGCCTTAAACACAGACACCATCAGTGTAGCCATTGGTTTTGTTGAACATGCAGTCTGTCATCTTATAAAGCCCACCCCATGCCAGATAAGCAGTTTTGATTGGTTCTTTGGTTTTTGGGGTTATTCGGAAACCGGCTTCAATGGGTTGGTCTCCAGACGGAACTGCAGAGTAACAGGTTCGTCTGGGTTCACCCAGGCTTCCTCCTCACAAAGCCTGTCTTTTTGTCAAAGTAATCATGACGCTCCATTGAAGGAAGGGTGTGATCAGTCATGACCAAAGATCAGTGGTGGGGGGAAAAAACATAAAAGCACAAAACCAGAATATTTTTGAACACTCTGTGCCTGCTGCACATGTATGTACAGCTTGCATGTAAAGCTTACCGGGTTGTCATTCGAGAGACTGAGAAATCGTTCTGATGCAAGAGGAAACTCGACACCAAAGCGCCGGCCTAGAAATGTGTGAATTGCGTAAAAAGCGTCTGTTCCAGCACCCCCACACACTCCCACTGACACCCTGTGTTCACTGTGCACTCTTCCCCCCCCCCTCACAGTCCATCAAAACAAGCTGGAGGAGATGATCAACGAGCTGGCCGTGGCCATGACGGCCGTCAAGCACGAGCAGGAGTACATGGAGGTCCGTGAGAGGATACACAGAGCCAGTAAGAGCCCTCCACCCTCTGAGTCCACCTATTGGTCAACTGTTTGCATTTGATGCTATTTATAAGATTTAGCCACTGATTCAGCCACTGCTGTTAGTATGACTAGTGGGACTTTGTGGTAAACAAATAGAGTTATGGTATATAGTTCATGTTTCAAGCCAGTGTGCTGCATGTAATTATCACACCTTATGGTATGACCATTTTAGTTTTGACGGCATGATTATTGTTTAGTTTTTCTACCCTCATAAAGAATATTTAGACAAATATTGTTTGTCGCAATTACGACTGCGTACCAAATGACTGAGTTCGGTGTTTTCTTTATCTTTGGCTTGATGTTTCATCATGCAACTGAAAGAATCAAGTTGTCAGTGCATTTTTAGATCTCATGTTTTTCTTTGTGTTCTCTTCTAGTCAACGACAACACAAACAGCCGAGTGGTTCTCTGGTCCTTCTTCGAGGCACTTGTCTTGGTTGCCATGACTTTGGGACAGATTTACTACCTGAAGAGATTTTTCGAAGTGCGGAGAGTTGTGTAAAATCTGGGTTTTACATGTAAGATTTTTTTACTCCAAAAGTGTGCTCCCCCCATCAACTGGTACCATTTGCAGAAAAATAAATTTGAAAATGGTCCATGGCCATGCGGCAAGATTGGAAATTGTCCGGACCCCAGGAAAAGGTCTCTCCCCACCTTCCGCTCTCTCTCCGTCTTGAAATAAAAATGTTTTTCTTTTTGTTGCCCTTGTTACTTTTAGTAGTCACCCTGTTAACAGTGTAAAAAAAACTGTCCTCAGACCCTTGTTATGAAGACTAACTCTCTGCTGTTATGGAGTGATATTTTTTTTCATGTTGTCACTATTTTATTAGTCATGAATTGAAGGGATGCTGTATCCTTTGCTATAACAGTGGGTGGGACGGGGAGGCCTGCAGATGTTGTGTGGACTTTGAACGTGCACTATGGGGAATGGCGCCATTTTTAAGACGTTCAGTTTTAGTTGTTGTTTAGTTAATGAAGAGCAATATGTTGGGTATATGGGCAGGGGTGGCTATTAGTGTAAATCCTGCTTTTTCTTTTTGCTTTTGTTTTATTTTGTTTCTGTACTCGCTTATCTTCTCAATGCCTTCTGTGCCGCTAGGCGCACAACCCTCTCAGTCGGTTTCAACAGGCTTGCGAAGGTCACTTTGCCATCACTGGTCAAAGGGGTTTTGTGAATGTCAGGGTCAGTCCTGCCTGATTTCCTCCAAACTCCATGTGCAAAGCTGTGATGTGTCCCTAGAAATCCAGCCATTCAAACCCAACTTGACCTCCTGCGTTTAAATTCAAAGTGAAGTTTGGCAACTTTGAGTTTAAAAGTTCTGCTCACACAAAGGCACATCCTGTATACACTTTGAATCATTTTTGGTTGGTGGAACTAGGAACTCAGCTTTTTCTTTTTTTACTGGGGTGAGAGGTACACTATAATGGACACACTGGGATGTAGATGACAGTAACTGCTTGAGCTTCAGTATTGAACCATGAAATGGCAAAAATTTATCCAACTGTAATTTTGTACAAATTTTAAGTTTATTTCAATATATGTGTGAGGGAAGCTGTGGTTTCTCTCTATTGTGTTGGGGGGAAAAAAGAAGAGTTGATTTGATTAAAACTGCAGGGAGGGACAAATCTTTGGAATTGCTGATCTAAAGTTGTCAAGGTGTGAAGTTCAAACATGACCTGGCTTTAATTGGGGAATCACGTGTCTTGTTTCTTCTTTTCAAGGACCATAATCATTCAACTTCATACAAGTACACCATTATCTATCAACAAGTGGTGATGATGCTATTTAAAAGTCCTAGAGAATAATTAAAGCATGTATTGGCTAACCATGTCTATGAATGGAAAAAAGAACACCTTTAATCCATTACATGAAATGAATTAGTAACCTATCATTACATTAGACTTTTCTAGAGTGTTTTCAGATGAAAAAAATCAAACACCCATGACTAAAGTTAATGGGCGATGGAACAACTGTGTCTAAACTGTTACATATTTGCTATGTCAACACATATTTATGCAGACAAAAATGTTTTAAGAGGTAGTGTACTTGGGAGGGTGGGGATTAGAAATGCTCCAAAGCAGTCACAATGATCGCCAATGAAGAAATTACACAAGAGTCTCCTGATATTCCGTTTTTATTTTACACAACAAGCTTGCAAAATATGCAGAGTCACCCAGGCCAAAGCACCATCAGCAGAAAGGCGTAGCACAGCTGCCATTAAGTGCACAACGGTCATTCCCATCTCCCTGCGGTCATGTGGGATGGGGAAGACTCATAGGTAAATCTTGATGAGTTCGTCGCTGATGGCTGACGGAGTGAGAACTCCCAGATCGGTGAACAGCAGGGTGATGAGGGAAGGAGGGGTGTAGTCGATCATAGGGTGCTCTTTATTCAGGTCCTCTACGTTTTTAAGGGTTTGAGCTTTGTACTAAGGGGGAAAAAAAGAGCCACTCATAGTTAAAAGAAAGCAGTTAACTTGCAAGTGCCTAGAACAAAGTTAGAGTAAGAATAGTCCTTGTTTTAGGTCTTCTATGAGAACACTATGTTTCTGTAATAAATGAACCAAGAACAACCGACCTTGAATCGATCAGGAACATCTTGCTGGTTGAGGGGATAGAGCCTGACAAACTTGAAGCTCTCTGCCACCACGTAGAACGGCTTATTGTGGGCTTTAGAGCACACTGCCATCTGATAGGTGCCAATCTGTGACAAGAACGTTGTAAATGATCACAACAGTACTTTGATGTAATATTGCGTCTTTATCTTTTTGTGATCTATGTGTGCTGCTCACCTTATTAATAATGCCTCCACTCTCCACAACTCCTTCTGCCCCAACTATCACAAGGTCTACCTTCTCCATTACATACCTGACAGACACACAGAGGACATAAATGAACTGTGCAATGTTTGTTAACACTTTGTTTTATGAGTGAAAATGAGCGTGTAAATAATGAAATAATGAGTGTTAGTCCAGGTCAGTGAAATATACAGAGCAATTCAAGCAAAGTTAAGTACACTGACAGACCAGCAATGACTCTGTATTGGCATTGTAACATGGAAGGAGAAATCTGCAATCTGGCTTCTCGGATGAGGTGGTGAACATCTGGACTTGAATCCACTCACCCCACTGCAGCATCCAGGATGACTGTGACCGGGATATTTAGCTTTCGTAACTTCTCGGCCATCTGATTTCTGTTGAAATAAGTTAACGTTTTTAATTAGTTATTGGTCTATAAAGATATATTGCGTTATCTCAATTTATAAACGCATGTAATTAATGGTTCTGTTTTAGAAAATCATGCAACCGATTTATGTTATGACATGTTGGCAAAGGAAACCATTTCTCCAGCATCACTCAAATTGCAAGATGGCACAAAACACACATTTCTCAACAGGCCTTTTCTAAACAGAGTTGTTCCGTACCCTGAGGAGTCTGGTTGGGACTCTGTAACATAGACACTGAAGCGTTTCTTATCCGCTGCCACATTCTCCAGCACTTTCAGCACCACGCGGGATGATGAGTGGGTCAGGATTTTCTACAGCATCAACACAGGGGGGACATTAGCTCAATCACAAATCCTGCATTTACTGTCTATCAAGAAGACGTTGGCATACTACCTCCTTGGGCTGAGACTCACCACGGGGACTTCATGATTTCAGTTTAATTACTCTTGCGTAAGATCGTAATTTAGCAATACAAAGGCATTTGGCTTGCTCAAAAACATCAGAGATGAGAAAATCTCTGACTGGGCTCTGCCAGCTACTGAATTGACAGAATAGTAGCCCATCAAATGGACCGCATGTTTTGTTGATCCCTGACCCTTTCACTAATTCTGGCGATCATGACAGTAGTTGTGGAAGAAAGGCTAATTGTACTCACAGCTCCGTCTTTGATGAAATTGTGGCAAAGTTTGGCCACTTTGTTTCTGGAGAGTGAGATCTTCTTCAGGAACAGTTCCCCTCTTTCAACCATCACCTTCTTGCACTGAGAGAGGTCCTGATACATTGGAGAATGGAAATGTCATCAAATGTCATGTGTTTGTTTACTTTTACACCAAATTCAACTTCAACTTAAATGTTTTCACCAACTCCAACAAAAAGAAAGAAACTATGTGGGATTTGTGGTGTGTGTGTGTGTGTGTGTGTGTGTGTGTGTGTGTGTGTGTGTTTGCATTCAATTAAATCCCAATCCATTTTATTAATTCAACAGTTGAAATAGTCTAAATATTCTCAATTTCTGTCGAAACAGAAACCTGAACCTGAGCTGCATGTGGACAAATGGTACTAACCGGATGTTCCAGTGATGTGAGGGTGATGAAGCGGAGGAAGAGCTCTCCTCCTGAGGACACGGCCACCGAGGAGTCCGCCTCCTGCAGCCGGCCGATAGCCCGCGTCATGTTCTCTCTCAGGCCCAAGATTGTCTCACCTGGGGATGAGGACAGGACAGGACTCTGGTCAGTCAGTCAGTTTGGCAGATTACAGTAAGAGGCAAAGGAAACGATGAGCACAATAGGTCGAGGAGTCCAGTGGATCATCACTAACTTTGGTCTCTTTTCAGGAACTCCAGGAGAGAGCGAATTGCGGCCACTGCTGAAGCAACATCTGGATCTTGACTCATTTGAGTTTCGAAGTATTCCACTAACTCTGATGACACAAAACACAAACAATTGTAAGTGGTCAAATCTGTCAGAAGTAGCAGTCATGCCTAAACCATGAATCTCAGGAACAATCTACCACAAAAGTTACTGGATTTGTAACATAAAGCAATAATGTGTTTAAAATGTTACTTTCGAACTGACCTAATTTGCATACCATGTGAACAGCAACCATCAGCAGATGTTATGTTGAGCTGAGCATTTTCAGAACCTGAGCATACTCCTGACATTCAGTTCAACTCACCTCCTTCATCCATTTTGCCCACCAGATCTGATCAACGAAGAGACTCGAAAAACTGAAGAATAGAGTAGTGTGCGGGATACACGTCTTATTTTGCGCCTGAAACAAAATAATAGTTGTCTGCCTGATGTTAGCTAACCTGCCATTACACTAGCTGTAACGCTTGCTAATAGTTTCTGACGCAATAGGGAGACTATTCTGGTAAATTCCACGTCAACACGTTTAACTGTGAACAATCACTTTTCTGAAATGGTTATCAGTAAACGGGAACATAGAGCACTATTAAATAATTCTTACTATTTAGTTATCTAGCAGCTGTGCTGTGTGTTCTGCATGTTCTGTGAATTTTTCGTCTCATTGAGATGACGTCAGATTTACGCCATCAAGTCGTCGCCGAGGCTTAAAGCTGTGATGGCTTCAGGTTTGTAGCTGTGAGACTTCATACCTAACTTCTGTTTTTGTTGTTACCTGAAATTATATCACTTATTGTATCACGTAAAGAAATGCATAAACTCCTTGACATTGCACAACTATCGAAAAGTGGCATAACTTAGTTCGTAGGCTATAGATAGAAATGATGCTATCAAACTGGCTAGCCTTTGCTAGCTATTTGTTCTCATGCAACTTAACTTTTATTTAATTCTCAATGTATATTTTTGCCTCTTTTTTTAGAAGACGAAGTTAGTCTTCTGGTCATCGTAGTGGACGTGAATCCAATATGGTGGGGGCAGCAAACGCAACGACAACCAGAGGTTGGTTAAGAGTCATAATTTACTGTACATGATTGTGCTGAAATAAGGTGCCTTGGTTCGTATCACTGTCATTAGGGCATGCCTATGCATGAAACCAGTGATCTGATGGAAAGTAATACCGTTTGGAATAGTGGGAACAGTTAGGCTACTCTAAACATAATGATGATACGTCAAGCTAAATGTTAGTTAGGATAACTGAAAAATAAACTGAGATACAGACAGTCGACCTTATTATTGTAGAAGGATCATTATTTCTTGTATTAGAGTTCTCTGTCTATAAACATCCAACAAAACACTCAGTTTGATGGTATCTATCTATTCTGTATCTATTAGTTCACCCTGTCAAAATGCCTGGACGCTGTGATGGTCATGGGTAACTCTCATCTGATCATGACCAGGACCAACAAACTGGCCATCATTGCAAGCACCTGTCAGGAGAGGTGACTTCTTTTTATATATATATATATATATATATATCATTTTTATTATTTTTTTTAAAGATGAACCTGAGTAATCGCATTCTCTCAGTGAGCAACTACATAATACATTGGTAGTGTGTGTCGTGTATTGTTACTATTTAGTATGTGACCTGTATAGCGTCTGTAGGACATGCTGTCATTCTTGTGTCATTCTTTTCTAACGCTTTCTCTCTCTCTCTCTCTCTCTCTCTCTCTCTCTGCCATTTTTTCTTCATCCCTCCCTCATGCTCTCCTTTTCTCTCAGTCATTTCCTGTTTCCCAGTAAGCACTGGAATTCTGGCGATGGGGATGACTCTGCGTCAGCTGGTGGCGATGGCAAATATGAGCTCCTTTCAGTCGCTAATGACTTTATGGCAGAGGAGATAAGGGCTCTCATAGCACGGAGTGAGTGTCGTCGTGGCACACTGTATCTTGAGTAGGGAAACCACATTGAGCACACAGATTTGGTCCACTCTTTGAAAAGGGTGATGGAGCATGGGAAATCAATGCCAAAGGCGTTTAGCCATGCAACAAAAAGTATGCCGATTTCTGAAGAACATATCCATGTCTTTCATTTAGATGCTATGGACAATCAAAAACACACACACACACACACACACACACACACACACACACACACACACACACACACACACACACACAAACACACATACACACATACACACATACACAAACACACATACACACACACAGAGAGAGAGAGAGAGAGAGAGAGAGAGGGCATACCATTATGTAAGCCTAACTATCGTAATCAAATTTGGTGTTCAAATTTCGTGAGTTTGATTGTTTGTCCAGTTTCTATGGGTCCCTTGGCCTCCTGCTCTAGTAATGCAATACAATTAGAGTGTAACAATACGATATGTTTTTTCCACAGTGGAGGTGAAAGGTCCCCAGACAGACACGTTGTTGGCTGGATCCCTTGCCAAGGCCCTGTGCTGTATCCTTTCGTAATGGAGAGATCCTGTAAAACAGTGGTTCTCAATAGGAGATCACTGTCCACAAGGGGGCCTCAGAGCACTGCCATATAATGGGCCTTATGTATCAAGTGAAAAAAGTGTTTTATCCACTGTTACTTGAATGTTACCTAAACATATTATGTATAATTATAGGTGTTTTTTTACTAAAAAAACAAGAAAATAGATCAGACTGAAATATATGAGCTCATCTGTCCTTAATATTATACATTCAGACATACATCGTCTGTCTAAACAACTGGCAGGTAAAGATTTGCTGGCACATACTGTATGCATTCCATTGCATTTGAAATTCAAATTTGAGGTGTGATGGTCGTTTATGTTTTGGCTAATTCTATTGTTTATTTTCCTCAGCTGGCCAGGACATGAAGTCCAGAATACTGGTAAGGACTGCAGTCAACAGAATGAACAGTTAATGGTGTAAATAACAATAGTGAATTGATAACTGCTGTTTTGATTTGACGTTGGTCAGGTGATAAAAGCAGCAGAAGACTGTGCTCTGCAGTACATGAACTTCATGAATGTGATCTTTGCTGCTCAGAAACAGGTGAGATGTCCCTCTCTTCCTCTCTGTTTATCTCTCCATCATTGTGTCTTCACGTCTCATAGTTTTGTGTTCCTTCTGTTTCAGGGTGTCCTTATAGATGCTTGTGTGCTCGACTCCGACTCGGGGCTCTTACAACAGGTGTGTCTTAACTTAACTTAACTTAAAGTGTCAAATCATTTAAAGCCTCTATGACCTGTCTGAGCGTTACCTTCAGAGTGCACTGTCATCTTGCGTATTATTACTCTCTTTTAATTGCTATCTACATATCTATATTTTATTAATAGAACCCAGAAAACCTCAACCACCATTTTTTTTGTTGCTTTCAGGCTTGTGACATAACAGGGGGTTTGTACCTCAAAATACCACAACGGATTGCCATCGCACAATACCTGCTGGTAAGCATCTACAGCGAGGTTAAATACCTCCACACAACCATAACTGACTATCCTAAGCAAACCCACACAAGCACTGGCATATCTCGTATCTAATCAAAAAAAATGAACCAGACGTTTAGTTGATGTTTTGCCAAAAATAGGGGCGTTGGACGTTTTATGTTATTACACTTGTTGAAGCTGAGAATAGTATTTAAACTGAATATTGGTGTTAGAGTGGTAATTAAACGGGTATTTGAAGTGCACAGCCTAAGCTTGAGGCCCCCTTGTTGAAGCCTGTGTGTTGCCTCTGTGTTGACAGTGGGTGTTCCTGCCTGACTCTGAGGAGCGCTCCCAGCTGGTGCTGCCTCCGTCGGTCCACGTGGACTACAGGGCCGCCTGCTTCTGCCACCGCAACCTCATCGAGATCGGCTATGTCTGCTCTGTCTGCCTGTCTAGTAAGGAGTTGCATCTAAAATAGACTAGAATACATATTAGACTGTTGAGAAGGATATGGTATCTAGATATATTCTCCATTCACAAATAGCTACAAGTATTTTAGATCTTGATTCCTTTTCTCCATAGTCTGATTTTAAAAAGCTAATCCTCTTTCCCCAAATAAGCAGGTAAAGTGAATGATACCTGAAGGAGAAATACGCGCCTTATTTGCAGTCATTCATTCAAATGTGTCTTGTCCCTTTCAGTATTCTGCAACTTCAGCCCAATCTGCACGACGTGCGAGTAAGTACATAATTACTGTAGCTAAATAGATACATAGCTAAAGTCCATAATGACACAGTTCAGCTCTGTCACTATCTCACACACGTTCCAGTGTCTTGTTCACGTCAACCTGTGTGTCTCTTGTCTCCAACCCCTAGAACTGCCTTCAAGATCCCGCTGCCTCTGGTCAAGGCCAAGAAGAAGAAAGTCAAGCCAGCGACGTGACTCCGGTGGTCACCTGTATGCTGTGCCCACACAAGGACCTTTTTTTGGTGTGTAATTGTAAGGCCTCAGCAGTGGACGAGTCTCGGTGTAGGAGGCTGTGTTCCTGAAGAGGCCCGGAGGTGTTGTCATGGACTATTTCAAACGGCTCAGTCAGCAATTACTGAGAGGTGTTGTGTTCTAATTCTACTGTACTGCCCCCTCTTTAGGTTAAACTGTACACACGCACGCACACACACACACGCACACACCCTCTCATATATACTCACACACACACACACACACTCATTTACATACACACACACACACACACACACACACACACACACACACACACTCTCATGCTCACACTCTCACAGACACACACACACAGATACACACACACACACACACACACACACTCTCACACTCATACTCATACTCGCTCATACACACACACACACACACACACACACACACACATTGTGAACAGGCCAGTGGCTCATATTTTTAAGTCCATTTAGAGATGCTTGAGTTGTGGGAAGGGAGGGTTGTAAGAGGAAGCCTTCATTAGTGTTTCCTATTGTTATTGTTAGCATGAGACTTGACCTCTTTTACAAGCACGCCTCTTCCTGGCAGATATCAGGTTATTGCCGAGAGCCGTTGTACTCTTCCCCACTTGCCAGTATAATGTGAGTTATCTGCCCTGACAGAGTGTTTACAAGGGCACCCGTCGGTCATAGTCTTAAGGCTCTGTTGGGGCAAATGTATTGCTTTGTTCATGTTTCGGAATGTGTATTTTAGTTGTCATTGCTTACCGTTATTTTGTAAAAAAAAAAAAAAAGGAAAAAACTGAATAAAGAGCTTGGAAAGCAAAGGTCATGAAAAGAGATTTGATTCCATCAGTCAGAAAGACCAAGCCCAGGAATGTAATGCAGTCAGAAGAGAGAGAGCGAAGTCAAACCATGACACGTCTTTTATTGCCTCATGAACACTGGCACACAGCCAAGATGCACAAGATTCAATGTACTTTAAATCAATCAAGATAAGAGAACACTGCTCACGTCCATTTCAGGAAAACGTTAATGACAGTTCCTTGTCTACTCCTGTAAAGTGATACGGTGGCATTGTGAGGGAATGTTGCCTCGAGAGCCAGCTGAAGGAGAAGATGCTCGTTGCCGGGAAGCGGGATGCTGAGTGGAAGCGCGAGCAGCTCGGGGCGGTTGCCGGCAGGCAGCAGCCTCACAGACTTCTGGGAAGGCGTGTGAGTGAGCGCTAGCCTGAGTGTGGCGGCTACAGGAAGCGCTTCCCACATCCCTGCCAAGCTCCTTCCAGTCAGGGTGACTGTACATAAGAGATCTTTCTCCAGTATTCACCAGGCCTGTCTTTGTGTCCTTGTTTTACGGCCTGAAGGACAATTTGGATGACACTGACGATGTCATTGTCAGCTTTTGAATGCCTAGTCCCAGCAGACAGAGTCATACTGAGGAATTGTGAGGATTAAATAGCTTACATTGTAATTAAATTAAAGTCTAAAACTAGTAATGAAAAGAAACCATTTCACAAGGATGTTTTGTGTGATATCTATTGAATATGGAGAAATTCTGGCAGCAACAATTGCATTGACAAGTCATTGGTTTTGACTGTGAAGCAAGACACAAGTGTATATTTCATTCACGTAAACATTTAAATTTGAGTATTTCCATTTTTTAACATTTCCTTTTCAATAATACACGTTTTCCTTATCAGTTCACTGTTTCACCACCAGGGGGCAGAGTAGACCAGCATATTTGCTGCTCTTTGTCTCCTCTCTGTGCAACTGCTGCTTGAGAGTACTTCCTCTCACACAATAGAGAACCTTTGTCCTTGTGTGTGTTTGCACGTCGAGCCTGAGGCAAGGGTGCAGCCAAGCTAAAGGAGACGCAGATGAAGACCGATGCACCCCCCTTCTGCACAATTTTATTGCGCTAAAATCATTTCAGAATTATTGCACCGCACTGCAACCACTGATAGGTCAAATATCAAATCTAATTTTATGACGGGGATCTGAATGCTTTGGTATGACTGCCTGCCCAGAGCATCCAGGACAGCTGTACTGAACTGGAAGAACAGAAAGGGAAACAGGACATGGGGCTCAGATTCCAGTATCGCGCTAATGGATCCATCCCTAGTGTGTGTGTGTGCGTGCATGTGTGTGTGTGTGGGGATGGGTGGTACTGCCCAAGATGGTTAGTCACCCAGCCCATCTCTGTTTAGCATGACACATGGCGAGCGTGTGCAATTGTGTGTGTGTGTGTGTGTGTGTGGGTGGGAGTGTGTGTGTGGGGGCATGGTATTTGTGCAGATTTACTCATAAAATGAGCTGTGGACTTTGGCTCAATGCAGCATGGATGGCGCTCTCTGTCTCCTTGCATTCCTTGCGTGGCCACTCATTAGGCTGATGGCTGGTCCCCAGTGTGGCCTCACTGTGCTGCCGTCCTCACACTGAAACGCACCAGTCAGGCTGAATTATGCACAGGAACAGCTGGGTGAACCATGCTCCCAGCTTAGCACGCTAGGCTAGCCCTGAATGGCATTCTCCTTTAGTTATCAGTATTCACACTGTAATCCATGTGTCTGTAACCTTATCCGGTAAGTATTGGTCAGTTCTTGCCCTATGCTGTGACCATAAGCCAGTGGTAGCCATGTTCGATGACCACGGGGAAATTGCTAGGTCTTGCCATTATTCAAAAAACACTTACCATTCACTGAGCCTGTCCTCAGTTTCTCTTTGGTCACTGATCGTGTGTGACAGACAGTGCCAAAGACATGCATGTCAGCCTTTCATACTCAGATGAGTGTGATTGCCATTCTGTGCCCACTGCTGTGAAAAGCCTCTGGTTCGCCATGTCCCCGGCCTAGAATTGTTTACAATTTCATTTCCAACGACAAAGACACCATGTGATGTTCTCTGCACTGAGGAGGAGCAGGCTCACTTTAAATCCAATTTCACCTCGCTGCGTTGCTAAGTGATCTGCGGAACATCATTTTAAAGCTGATCTTTTCCCTTTAAAACCCTCACATTCATGCTTTATTTGAGGTAATGTCTTTGTCAGGACATGGACAGCCTGAGCCACTCAATATGTATTTACCAAGAAACCTGCACGACGTTCTTCTTTTAGCCTGCAACCTTATAAAGGCAAGCCGCACAGTATACGAAGAACCCATCTCACAAACACAAACACACACACACACACACGCACACACACACACAAACGCACATTCTGTTTCTCTTTCAAGCTGTGCAAACACACCGTAATCCCTCGTGGTGATTATTTTTGCACCACTTATCGATTATTTCTAATGTGTTCTCAGCATCTCATCACTGATTTGTAATGCGTGCATTAGGTTGCATTGATATGGGCTTCTCTAGGCCTACTGTACGTTGTCAGGACCAAACAGCCTCAGGTCAATAGCCTGATAGTGTCAGAGTGGAGCTGGCAGAGTCACAGTAACTCACTGTACTCCCCAGGTACTCTTCTGGTGGGAACATTGTAATGATCTATTGTTGGACTCATAGCTAACATATTTCTGCTAGCTACTAGGTCACATCAGCCCTCTCAGTCACACACACATTGTTGTCTGTAGGCCCAATGTCATTCAAGATGTAAAACACTCTTGAAGTGTAAGTGTGTGTGTGTGTGTGTGTGTGTGTGTGTGTGTGTGTGTGCGTATGTGTGTGTGTGTGTGTGTGTGACCGACTATGTGTGTGACCGACTGTGTGTGACCACTGAGCACTTTCTCCCCTCCACAACAACGTGTGTGTGAGTGCTGAAGAGCAGGGTGTTTTGAGGTCAGAGTGTCGGAAGAGAGAGAGAGAGAGAGAGAGAGAGAGAGAGAGAGAGAGAGCTAGAGTGCCTCTCCTCTTACGGTAAAAGCCATGCAGGGGGGCTTTCGTGCATCTTGCTTTCAAGAAAAGGAAACCAACATGCCTCAGAGAAAACTACCTCACTCACTGAGCACTTTAGCGCCTTAAGCAGCCCAGTGGTCAGTGGTCAAATTCTTAGTAAGAGTCAGTTCTGCTTATCTCCAATGACATTTATCATGACAACATAAGGGGGATGTGACATAAAGGTTAGAAGCTCCGCTTGTAATCCTCCTTCTAAAAGCTTTATGCAGACATTTGCAGGTGTTTTCAGATCCCCATAACGTAAAGCTATACAGGCATCTGAATAGCTCCTCCAAACAGCAGGTATATGATGCATAGAATAGGAACTTTTACACCTTTCAGAGATGACAGAGAGAAACGATTTGGCACCAGTGTTTGGAGTGCCCCGAGGAGCCCTTTTGGAGTAGCAGCTTGGTGGTAATGAGTTCACCCCCAAAATGTCTCCTTTTCCAGTGACATGCAAAGCAGGTGCAATAAGCCGGGGCACTTCGGACGTCTCGGTCAACGTTTGCTTTTCTGCAGAAGTGAAAAGTGTGGCGGTGGTCTGCGGAGAGAGATTTCCTAGCACACAGAAACCACACACAGACACACACACACACACACACACACACACACACACACACACACACACACACACACACACACACACACACACACACACACACACACACTCACACACATTCTTCTCACCGAGATGAGAAGTGAGCGCTGGAGAAGGTGAAATGTGCTAATGGTTTTATCCCCAGTGCATTTCTCCTCACTCTCGCTTCTTTTCCCTTCTCACACCTACTCTCTTTTTCCACGTTCGCACAGACTGGTGTTCCTCCTTCAGGCAAAATGAGTGGGATTTTAGCAGTAAAACCCTGTTTTGTTTTGCGCACCGATGATGTCCTTTGCTTTGCTTATGACTGGACGACCACGTCAGAGCTCAGCAAGGCCTCTCCGGCCCTCGGAAACTGTTTTTCCAGTGATGGGGTTTCCCCACTCGCTGCACCCAATGGCCCCTTGATAACCTTGATGCTGGACCTCTCCAAATCACCCACCAATGAGTGGAAGCAGAGACTGTGTTTCCAGTTAAATCCTCTTTGACCTCATCATGGAAATATTGAGATGCCTCTTTTATCTTTAACGCCTCTTCACCTTTATTCAAAAATGTCCATTTGGACACAAGCATCCGGGAAATAGCACAAACATTAACAAACATGAAGCTGAAAATAAACATAGCCCACAAGATAAAGACCAAATATAAACATAAAATATAAACAAAACATAAAAAAATAACAAACTACTGTGGCTAATAACATTGATTTTGCTAAATTTCTTCAGCTATGAGGTTGATAAACAGGGGCAGCTAATATGGTATCAATATGGTTTTGTTTCTTTTAACTTGCTTAAAACACTGTCCTGCGGCTTATACACAATGCGGCTAATACACTGAAAATCACCGTATTATTTGACAAGCACAACTGACAGCTGTCCTTTTTATGTTCTTTTTGTTACCCATTAGAGCTTCAGAAATGTCCTTCAAGACCTGACAGTTTGACCCGTGGAGGAGGAGCAGGACTTCCCCAGCTGAGAGGGGCCCAGTCCAGGGTGAGGGAGCAGGGGGCCGCCCAGAGGAGCCAGGAGTCGGGGGGTCTGAGTGGCGCAGCTGCCGCTCCAGTGCTGTTACACCCCGAGGGCCTGGCGGGGGCGAGGACAGCCAAGCGCCGCAGCGCTCTACCTGCTGCCCTCAACATGCTGCAGGATCAGGTTTCACAGCCCACATACACACACAACCACACACATACACAGAGAGGGAGAGAGAGAGAGAGAGAGAGAGAAGCGACCCCCCCCCCCCCCCCACACACACACACACAGAAAAGTACACACTCAACCACACACATACACAGAGGGAGAGAGAGAGAAGCAACCCACCCCCACCCCCACACAGAGAAAAGTACACACACAACCACACACATACAGAGAGAGAGAGAGAGAGAGAGAGAGAGAGAGAGAGAGAGAGAGAGAAAGAAGCAACCCACCCCCACACACACACAGAGAGACAAGTACACACACAAACACAGTTTAGTGAGTCACTGTAAAAAAGCCACCCCACAACAGTGTGCCGTTGCTGCCCCCGGGGGTGTGAGGAGAGGAGAGGTGAGTCAGGGCTCTGGGCCTGCTGGGGGAAAGGCCGCTCGGAAGCACCGTGCTTTTGTGCACTGCGAGCAGCGCCTCTGAATAGACCAGGGCCTGTGAGTGTGAAGGGGGCTTTTTTCTTCCCCTTCTCCCTTTCCTGTCAGGACCATCTGGCTGCCTGGATGCAACAGCGGCTGGGGAGGAAGCTGCTGGGTCACACTGGAACTTGAGCCGAGGGCACTCTCAACAGATAGCCATTACTCACTCAGTGCTGTTGCTCAGCTAATTAGCCTCAGCTCCCGTGCTCTGTCTATCTATCTACTGTATCTATCTATCCATCTATCTATCTACTGTATCTATCTATTTATTTATCTATCTATCTACTGTATCTATCTATGTTTATCTGTCTGTCTGTCTATGTAGTATTTCTCAGATTCTCCGCTTCCTCTTGCCATACAAGCACGTCTCTATTTCCAAGTTCTACTTCCACGTACTTGGTCTTAATTCTTCAAATCTCACACATCCTGTAAGACTCGGGTGGTGAGTTACATAAGGAGCCGAGGTCAAACACGGTCCAGGTTCGAGCGCGGCGCTTTCTGCGCGTTCTCCGACTCTGAGCCGCCATATCTACCACCTTCATCAGTGCTGACACGCCGCTTGGCCTTTGAAGCCGACCACGCGTGCGATATCAGGGCACCGAAACCTTGGAGTGACTCACGGGGGCCCCGTCGATGTGTGTGTGTGTGTGTGTGTGTGTGTGTGTGCCCTTTGCAGGCGCGAGGAGAGACACTCGCCCCCGCACCCTCCGCGGCCTTTGAGCGCACAGGATTGATTCAGCACGGGCTACCTACCGCTGGTTGTTTCTTGGAGTGCAACACTCCCTCCAAAAGTGCAACAGCTGAAATTTCTAAATCCTTCTACCTTTGGGGGTTTCCGACACGAGAGAGCGAAAGAGAGCGCGAGAGGAAGACTGATTCTTCTGAAACTGTGTCCCTGCACGTTCTGATCATGCTGACCCACTTTACAAAAAAAAGAGGAGCCGGGGTTATTTTGGCTGCACGGGTAGTGCAATCAGCAAAAACGAAACATGCAATTGGAAGAGTCACACACAGAACAGATCTCGCACAGTGCTTCTTTCTTATCTCAGCACCTTGTCAACCACTGAAGACAAGAATAACCCATATATGTGCATTGTCAGACTGTTGACAGTGAGTGATACTCATCTGCAATGATATGGAGGATATACAGGTGGTTTACAGAGTAGTGAACTTCATCATTCTATCACTCATATGCCCACTAGCCCTGTATTTAGACACACCATCACAGGCAGTCAGCAGTATCGTCTACGGTCATGCTGTTGGTCTTGTCAAGACATCTTAACTCTGGCGGTGCTCCAAGGTGTCACGGAGCGCGTATCATGAGCTTATCTTCTCCAAACAGATCGTTCAGTGTTTCTTTCTTCATCCAATCTCCTAAAAGCAATATTCTAAAAGCCGTTTAATCCTCAGATCACAAATGAATGGCTAATGGCACCACACAAAGGTGGTGCTATAGGTTTTCTAGGAGTTTTGCTCTGAGGTTTTTCTGGTTATTTGGTGACTCGTGATGATGGCGGCTCTTCGCACTAACCACATCTGTGAGGCCGAGGGTTCACCTGTGTAGCTGTGTGCATCCCCACGGTGGAACCTAGACTGCTGAGGGATGCAGGTGTTTTCTGGTGGTGGTTAGTCATGAGAAGAAGCTCACACTGGATAACAGCTGTGGGGAAACGAACCTGCAACACTGAACGAGGCATGAAAACTGTCAGTGTTGAGTTTTCAGTCCTATTTAAAAATTAAATGAGTTCTCTTTGGCTTCGCGCACAATAGTAGTGGATCAAAAGACGGCGCACAAATAGGTTTTAGAAGAATGCTTCATCACTCATCGCATTGCGGCACGCTCTCTGTGTGACTAAGAGAACAGAGACACGTTCGCTACGCTCCCAGGCACGTCCAGTCAGAGTCCCTCTCTTTCAGAGAGCCCGCAAAAAAAAACACTTGCAAGCACTCTTGCGCACTTTGTTGAGCAAATAAACTTCAAAGAGACATTAAAGAGAGAGAGAGGGGGCGGGGGGGTGGGGGGGTGGGTGAGCATTTGAGTTAACACATTAAGAAAGACGCGCAGTGAATTTATACCGTTAAAAACAACACAGTCTGTCCGGCAGTCAGCGAGGGAGTCGACGGAGGAGTCACTGCCAAACTCTGCGGGTGCAAACATCTGTGTGTCTGTTAGAGGTGCTTTTTTTTCAGGGCCCGTGGAGAGGGGTGTGTATGGAGAAGGGTTGTGTGTGGGGGGGGGGGGGTAAGGGGGGGTAAGGGGCTTTATCCTGCTTTCGGTAACCACACGACATGCTGTGCAAGCGTGTCAGCTGCTGCTCTTAATGAAACTGAACCTTGGAGTCGGCAGGAGGCAGCCTCCCAGCTCAAAGGCAGCGGGGCTGGGGGGATTGAGGGAGGCGGCGGAGAGGGGCGGGGGGCTGTGGTGATGAGGCCTGGCTGGAGCTTTGGTGCCCAAGCCGGCGCGGGTCCAACAGGTGCCCAAGCCTGCCCACCACGGGTGGCTGAGTGCAGCAGAGCAGAGCGGGCTTATCCATCTCTCTCTCTCTCTCTTTCTCTCTCTCCCTCCCTCTCCCTCTCTCTCCCTCCCTCCCTCCCTCTCTCTCTCTCTCTCTCTGTCCTCCACTGGCCACCACCTGCTGACTCACCTGCCTCTGAGCACGCTCGCAGAAATCCGCTGGCCAGTATATCACTCGTAATCCCCCCCCCCCCACCCCCCCCCACCCCCCCCCCCGCCCACAGCTCATCCACAGGACGTGATTTATCGGCCGTCTACAGGGGACTGAGTCAAGAGCATGGAAGTCTCCAGTGAGCTCCAGGGGCAGACCCATCTGAGTCTGTATTATTGCTCATTCAATTGAATTGTCCTGAGCCACTCATACAGAATAACCTTGTTACGAGTTAAAGGACTTAGACATCACACTTTGCCAGATTGCCAGGGACAGGAGTACGATTCCATCACGAGTCACATGTTGGAATTGTGTTTTCGAAGCGTGTTTGAAAACGTTTTTTAAGGCGAAATATTGAAACATTTATGAAGCGTATTGATCGATTCCTTTGACGCCATCGTTTTCTGAATTCCGTGGCTCTTTTTTTCTTAGAAGTCAGCGCAGCATTTCCTGCCTGACTGTTAGTCGTCGAGCGCCCTGCAGCGGAGAGACCCAGGGGAAGCCCAGACCAGAGCAGAGCAGAGCAAAGGGCCTCGCCGATCCCTCACACTTCACAACTGCTCCTCTTTTGACCTGGGCTGCTTTTCGCTTCGAGACAGTGGGAGCAGTCAAGATCCAGCTGGTTTCGTGTGTGTGTGTGTGTGTGTGTCTGTGCTCCAACTAGTTTTACACAGTGAACAACATTTCCACAGTGTTTATACATCTGACATCTAAACGAGAGAGAGAGAAAGAAAGAGTGAGGGAGATAGAGAAAAAGAGAGAGAAAGAACGAGGGAGGGAGATAGAGAAAAAGAGAGAGAAAGAGAGTTCACTCAGAAGCTAGTTGCATGACAATCCAATACCAACAGAGAGCCCCTGTGCTGCTCTAAGTGCATTATATATTTATATCTCATTTCATAGAAAAACTTGTGACTGACGTGAACATGCCAGATGTATGAAACATGCAAATATGTGGTTTAGGGAGAAAGAGAGAGAGAGAGAGAGACAGAGGGAGAGAGAGAGAGAAAGAGAAAGAGAGTCTTCACTGTCCCCAGGGGATAATCGTTTGTGCCAATAACTTGGTCACATTCATGGCCGAATGGTCGTGCACTGTACTCTTTTGTGTCTTTGAAGATCATGTGCCTTCAGCTTAACCTAGTTTGTCTCGGCCATACTGAATTCCCCCCAGCCACTTCTATAAAAAGCGCACGCAAAAGTATATTTAGTCTTGAGGAAGTATTTAAAGGTGGGAAGACCTTAAGTTAGGCACCTTTATCTCTATACTTAGAACTCAGCGGCTAAGAATATTCTGGAATGTCCCTGCAGACTGCTCCGTGCAGGTTACTGAAAATAGCTTAAGCCTCTCATCTCTTACCTGTCTACTTGTTATCTGACTGGAGTCTGTTGTGAAACTACACAAGCTAATCCGATCGAGCGGCAGGACTGGCCCACATCCTGACCAGCCTCGTCCCACATGGGACAAACATGCCCACGTCGGAAAGTTCTCTGCCAATTAAGAGATGTTTGCGCAGGAATGTTCCGGTTATTTCCAGAGAGAGGAGCACCAGAGGAAGAAGTGCATAGTTGTTTGCTCTTTTTCTGGCCCCCGTAAATCGATGGTTTGATTCAAAGCAGCACCTGCCAGGGAGATAGTGACAATAGGCATGTTTTAGTCAAAGTTTCTTTGTTTCCATTTTAGGTGTTTTCCAGCATCCCCTGATTTTACAGTTTTTCTCCGTCCCTTTGAGGCATTTCTCAAATCATCATTAACAGTTGCGAGTAAGAGTTAAGTGCATTTCTCCAAACAAATTCACCACACAGTTGGATTACCTGCAAACACATTCAGACTGCTTATATCTCAAAAGCAATCAGCTTGTCTGTGCTATCAGAATGACAAGTTCCTGTGTCAAAATGCTTAGTCAAAATGCTTCGCCATGTCATCAATATCACAGTTTACTCTATGTAAATGCACAAGGACTGCACTTTTTTTGCTTATCCTATATCAATTTAAATGTTATATCATTGTATGTGGGAGATTGTAGGAGACCGAACAGGATTCATATATCCTGTTTTCTGCCAGACCATGGCCTTCATTGTTATACAGGGGAAAAGACAGACTGTTTAACAAACAGCAGCAGTACACATGATTGGATGATGGAGATGATGAACTGTTTTCAATTCAGTTCTTTTTCAAGTGCCAGCAGGCTATGGCATACTGTACACTTATTTACGTTCACATATACAACTCAAGCACCCCACCTCAGTGAAACACACCACACATAACAGTGTGCATCTGAGGTAAAGGAGCGTTTTCCGTGCTCATTGTCGTCGTCGTCGTTGTCGGAGTGCTCCTGAAAAGCCGAGACCACCAAACATCCCCAGCACGCCTGGAATGCTCGGCGGAGAAGGACTGGCACAGCTGCTGCGTCGCGGAACAATAACGCGACCCAGCTCCACAGCAGCGCCAACCTTTTCAATCAGTCTTTATCACCAGCAACGCACAGCAACAGCTGGGTACTTTAAAGAGAAGACATCCCCCCCCCCTCCTCCTCCTCCTCATTTAAAAGGAGAATCTGGCCTCGGTGACTGTTTAGGTATGTGTGTGTTTGGGTGTGCGTGCGCGTGCGTGTGTATGTGTGTGTGCGTGCGTGCGGGGCGGGCACACGTGCCGCCGTGGTTTTTTGTTCCTTTGAAGGGCCGCGCTCTTTTGTTCGGAGCCGCGCTGGCAGGTCTTGAAGGGCCTTTCACGGCTCTTTGACGCACAGTTGTTCCGCCGCTGCAAGGCGATGACTCGGCGCGGTGGTGCCGGAGCTCCGAACGGGAGCCTCGCCGCACCTGTTACACTGCACGTCCTCCTGGGACACAGTTAACACAGGAGCTTCACCCCCCCACCCTCCCAACTCACCCCCCCCCCCAAACTTCCCCAAAGAGCCCTCTAGATAGCACAATCCACGACCCACCCATCCCATTACTGGGACATAGCTGAGCGCAGGCCCAGAAGCAACTGCTGTATAAAGATACAGCCGGGGCATCATTCTGCCTCCTAATAGTCTGACAATGTAGAGCCTCTGGGCCTTAAGCGCTTGACTCACCAGCTCCAGATACTGAAGCACTGAGGTAGCCGCACACCTGTCCCGTCTGTTGTGCAGTGAAACTCCTTTGAGCTAAGCCATTCACACTACAATCAAAAGGCTGCCACTCTGTGCTACCCAAGCTGATTATATTGTCAATCATGTTGTCACCATACACTGTACACACAGATTTTAGCTGACAGTGATTACAATCTCAATGTAAGTGCGCCATTTGCAAAACAAGCATATATGTAGTAGGCCTGGATGGATATACCAAATGTTTTGGATTTCAGAAAATGCTCTGGCTCTCTCTTCTGGGGAGGTCCAACCAAAAAAAGCCCCACATATCCATCAGCACAAACACCCACATATAGATGAGTCAAGCACACCATCTCTAGTGTGCTCTCAGTGTAGTCATACCAGCGGGTGCTTGCCTAGTGTTTTGTCCTCGCGTGAACTTCCTGTATGTGTGGTCCACCACACTCACCTGCCTGGAACCAGCCTGCCCTCTCTGTACCCTTGTGTCAACCTCACCTACCAGCAGAGTGGAGAGGTGGGCTGACCAACAACAACACAGGGCCCTCTGCCAAGAAGACCTTAAACGCAGGGCCAGAGATGAAATGGAAATTAGTCAGATATGCTATGAGGGTCGGAACAAAGAATGTTGGATGTTCCTCAACCCACTCACTGTCTGTGAGAGAGAACACTCTGATATTAGTCTAGCCTACACTGTGGTAAGCCGAGACACACAATATCAAAACAAGCTTGAGTTATGGAGGGGTTGAGTGTATACTGTTTGTAGGTCAACCTTGACATAGCATCCCTCTTTTCTGCCTCTTTTTCAGGTCACTTGTTTTGATGCCTCCTCGTAATTTTTCACAGCCTGTGTTGTCATCTATCTTCCATGTTAAAAAAATCCCCCCGTGTTTGTTTTCTCCGGTGTCCTACTGTGTCACATGGCCCACCTCACGGTACACACCGCTGAATCTGGGCCACGGCGATGGAATTGCAGCGGATAAATGGGTCAATCAACGGCAAGGGTTACAAGCCCAGTCACATACTGTATGTATTGACCCACTTTCACCTACTCTGTATCTATTCATCGAGCTCGAGCGGGAAAGGGAAAGGGGAAGCGATGGGATGCGCGTGGCTCTTGTTGGTCGACACATAATGTTGTTATGTCGCCTGTCTCTCTCCATTGTCCAACGCGCTAACTGTTTCGATTGAAAATTCCATCTCTTTCAACCTAGATTTAACAAAACATTTCTACCCACAGTTCGGATATGTAGGCTACATGTTTCGCTTCGTTTCTGGATTCCATCCAGGCCAGCCGGCGATATGCGTGGGAGTTACCACAAAGAAAGAAAAAGTTAATCAGATGCATGCATCTCCTTGTGGTTTTTATAGAATCGACCAGTTGACATGTATTTATTGCAGACACAGCACATCCGGTTTTTTCTTCTTCATTTTCTTCACACTCCCTGGTAACGAGTAGGCTAGTCTAAATATTAGGCTGTTGGAGAGGTAACGTCAACGACAAAACTCACGTGATTTAGTGAGAGATATCTGGGCAAGATGGCTTAATTAGCAAGTTCCCCAAACAGTGTGCGTGTAGGAGGTGTAAGCAGCTGGCTACTCTCCCCACAACATTACATGATACGCAAGGAAAAGCTCTCTGTCAACTTCCAGCACAATCCCTCCACGTCAGTGCGTGGCTCTGATTGCAACATACGCCGTAAATAATAATAAAAAACAGCTCCGGTTATCCCGATACCCTTTAGACATTTCCCGATATAGCAGCCCCTCTAATCACAGCACGCGCTGGTCTGGGTGTACGGCCAAGGTACGGGTCGGAGACGGAGGCGCTAGAGCCAGACAGTCACACTCACACGTCCATTGGGCCAGCAAGTCCTTATCAACTTTCACCCACTCCCCAGCATGTGCAGATGCCCTTCTGTACAGAATAATAGAAAGAAAAAACTGGATTTGGCCTGTACGGTTGCATCACTACTTTATGCAGGACCCCTGCACAGTATTAGTAACACTTTTGCTCAACCTAAAAGTGTGTGTGTGTGTGTGTGTGTGTGTGTGTGTGTGTGTCAAGATGTGTATTCTGTCAATGTTGTTTATCCAGTGCATGCAATGGTGTATTAAGTGCCAAGTTGGAATGAGAATGGTGTTTTTTTGCTCCTGGTTGCAGGTTGATTGCAGCACAAAGAGCCAGTGGTTGCCATGAAGGTTGCATATGAAGTCCCTCTTGTGCACTGCAGTAAGGCTCCTATCAGATGAGTGTGTGGCTCTCACTTCCTTTGTTTTTCACAGAAAATCTTTGCAAAAAAAAAAAAAACACTGTGGAAAGCAATTAAGCCTATACCTCAAATGCTGCACTCACACAGCAGTCAAACTTCCAGTAGGCCTAATATAATCTAAAAACATTCTGTGTCATCCTGACTGTGGACACAGCCTAATTAGGGGCACTTGCTAAAAATAACACAGCAGAGCAACATGCCCCCTCATACTAAATCACTGATTTCCCTGGCCGCGGAAAGCGGATAAACACAGGCAGACTCTGGCTGTGTATTACAGTATGTGACGTAGCCAGTGCCGTCACAGTGAGTTTGCAGAAAGCCCTCACTTCTCTCGTCTCCCCCTCCCCCCTCTCCCCTCCCAAAGCTCAATTACCACTCAGGCTCTAGAATTAGCCTGCGCACTCGTGTGTATTATTACACTGTATTACTGTAAACTCTCTGAGACCCTTTGTTTCGTAATGAGCGAGAGAAGGGCCGCATAGTGCACTCCGCTGCCTTCGTCACACTCTGTGACTCTCTCTGATACTCCAACTGCCTTTCACCTCCAGTGAGCGGGGTCACGCACAGAGCGCCACTATGGATTGGCCATTTCTTACAAATATGTGTGGCCAGCTGCGCGTGAACATGTGACTCATAATTCACCACTTAATCCATGAAAACCGTATTTGTTCACCACTGATTCCTTTAAGAGCTCGTTGCAGTAACGGCAGGGGTTGCTATAATCGGCTGTGTGGGGCTATAGGGTGTGGTGCATGGGCCTATTCCAGCAGGATCAGAACGTTAGCACAGGGATGTGTGAGCATTGTCCGCTCGCTGTGCCTTATGACACGGCCTGTTTCCAGAAGGGATTCATTAGGATCGGGTTGTGTGTGGGTTCTGTTCAGAGCTCACCTCAAACACCTGCAGGACAATGGGGCTGACAACAAAGTGAACGAAATATAGAGTCTTAAATGCCTTATTCATGGCAGACGTGTGTGTGTGTGTGTGTGTGTGTGTTTGTCTCTGTATCTGTGTATGTTTCTGTGTATGTATGTGTGTGTGTAAGAGAGTGCTAGCCTGTCTGTGTGTGTCTGTATGTGTGTGTGTGTGTGTGTGTGTGTGTGTTTCTCTCTCTCTCTGTGTATGTATGGGTGTGTGCTGTAATGTCTGTATTAAGGAGTGATCGTAGTGTGTCTACCTGTGCGTGTGTCTGGGGAGTGGGGCTAATGAGTGCAACAGCTGTCTCTCTCCCCTTTACCTGCCTCTCCACCCCTGCACTCCGCATGCAGGCAGTGGGCCTTTTGAAGATGCACGGGGCGTGTTCGAATCAAAGGCAACGGCGTCTTTGAAGGGTGTAATAGCTTCAGAACTCCCTCACAATGCGTCCTCGTAGCGTAGCATGCCTTTACCCTTCATGCGGTGGGTAAGATGTGGGTATCATGGCTTGTTCATTAATTTTCCACGCAGGCGTTCCGATGCAGAAAATGCTGATCGTACATGTCGCGTGTGGATGAAAATGGGTTTGCCACTTGCTAAATGAAAGAAAATCACCCCAGTCTGAGTTCATGTCTTTCTGTAACCCCCTCTTGATAAGGTCCTATTTAGAGAGCGTAGCTCCAGAAGAGTTCATTAGGGTCTGGGCCACACAATGGCGCCTTTCTTCTGCAGACTGTACTTCGGCGTTGTGACATATTGTGTCCTATCAGATGACAGACGGTGGACAGCAGCTGCTGGAGTGTGCTTATGACACTGATGATTTGGGCTTTGCAGGGATGAACCATACAGAGCACCCCAGTTCACCAAATGAACTCGATTCAGGGTTGTCTCAAACAGCACTCCCTTCGGTATTATTTCTTAATCCAATTGGCCAAGACACTCTCTCTCTCTCTCTCCCCCTCTCCCTCTCTCTCTCTTTTTCTCTCTTTGTCTTTCTCTACTCCTTTTCCTTCCCTCCCCTTTGTCTGCCTCCCTTTCTTTTTACGACTCCTCTTCTCCACCTAACATGTCCCATATGCCCTCGGATGGCCTGGGGCCGGGTGCTCTGTTTGCTTACACAGCGATTGAGGGAGCGCCTGAGATAAAGGAGAGGAAAGAGAGGCGGATTACAGGGGAGGGAGGGGAGGGCTGCGCTAGATCATTAGGTGCTTTGTAGTACAAAGGCAAGAGCCGTGCAGCTGCAGCGCTGGGGCTAATGAAGCCCTTCCACTTGTGCTAACGCTAACGGTGGTTACAGCCCGTCCCACTGATGGACAGTGAAAATGTATTACGATGGGGCCACGTTCTGCGTGAGTCTAGGTGACACCAGACATTGTTTGCAGTATTAGATAGTCTTGGGAAGGAGGGGTCGAATGCCTGCAATGTGACTGCTCTGGCATTACCTGGTCAGAGGTGTAACACCAGTATGAGCTGAGGGCTTACAGTATATTGTTCTTATAGGATACACGTTATATGACAAGATCAATTGAATTCACAGTATATATTGACATTTGGTAGAGAGCTTTTATTGTGCAGATTTTTTTTTTCAAATGTGTTTTCAGTAAACATACAGATGTGCTGACATAGTGCAAGTGGTTAGTGAAATGTTTATTTTGTAGGCCATTTACAGCGTATAGTTCATTGGCCCACAGTAACACCGAAGGTCTGGTGTATGAAATCCTTTGACCTTGTCTGCATCCTTCAGTGGACACCGTTCATCTGTGAAGCCATCCATGGCTCCGGCTCCAGGGAGCTGCACAGACCTCTCGTCTCTTTCACTGAGCGCATGGCAGGTGGGGAACAACTGCAGTGACTACTGCATCTGTCTCAGAACTGTGTGTGTGTGTGTGTGTATGTGTGTGTGTGTGTGTGTGTGTGTGCAGGGAGGGTGTGGTCATTGCAGGCATGTGTAGCAACTCCACTCATCTAAAGTACTTGACTCCAAATCATCCATCATCCATCGCCACTCAGTCCAGTGTGACTGTCCGAACATTTTAAGCAGTATCAATAGCTGTACAGTTACTCACTGGTTTCTATGAGTGATATAATGGTTCCCTGGTCTATAGGCTATCAACCAGAGATAAGGTGACAATGTAAGTCAGAAAAGCAGCAGCTGCCAGCCCAAAATGTGTGAATGTATTTTACAGTTAGTTGTATCATTTAGCTTTATGAGAGCTTTTATATTATATATTATTCATGTTATATTCCTATACAGTATATATAGGAATATAATATTACTTTATATATCACTTTACTAAAACACCTTGAAAAACCTTTTTGAACGTATAAGAGCCATTTAGGAAATAATAGCAACCATTATTGCACCACTGTTGGCTTACATGTGTTATGATTGCTTGGCAAACTTGCTTGATTGCTTGATTGTTTTTGTTGTTGTTGTTGTTGTTGTTGTTGTTATTGTCACACCTTTAATTCCAAATCAAAACAATACAGGTTTAGTGAATATATTAAGTTATCTATAGCCACTGAATGACCAATATGATAGGATTAATTTTTACCGTTTGCTTTTGATTAAAAAAGCAAAACAAAAAAACAGCCAACTTGATCTTTTCAGATCGATCCTTCAACACACAATCTGACATACTTTGGACAAAGAAATTCTAGCATGCACCTTGTTATTGTAGTAAAACATGTCAACAAATGTCAAACAAGGGAAAAAAACAAACAAACTTCATGTAAACATGATTGTGACGCCACCACTGCTTACCTGCCATGTGACACGCCCAGGCACTTTAAGTCCGCTGACGATCTGTTTTTCAAACATCTGCATATGTGTGGGGAAACCCTCTTAATTTGGCGTGGAGTTAATCTACCACAGCATAGGATAATCCCACCCTGTCCACTCCCTAGTGCTGGTATTGTGCAGCATACTCTCATTATTCATTACGGATGTTTCAGGCATTGTAATTTGTTGTAAGCTGTTTGTCTTGCCGTAGTTGTTTTCTGAGGGGGTAAAAAGGGATAAAGAGATTATTTGTTTTGCCCTGCGTAAAATCTATTGTCACAAACTGTTATTAAGCTAAACTATTGTGCCTCCCTGCCCGGGCTTACAGTAAAGTTTGCTTGGATGGGAAGCTCTAAGGGCAAGGGAGATAAGAATGGTATCTGGGAAGAGAAGAAACTATTAATCAAGGAACCTATTAATCATTAGTGTTGATAAATGACACACATCCTCTGCCAAAAATTCTTTATTTTAAGCATAGAGAAGTAATGAAAAGGTATGGGCTAATACGTATTTCCAGGATGCACCACATATTGACACAGCAGACAGCACACAATGCAGATGATAGTGTTCACATTAAAAAAAACAATCAACAGTCAAACTCTGAAGATGGTCAGGGAGAGTGGATGTCCACTCTCCCTGCAGTGCTCCAGAGAAACTCAGTGTGTCCCTTGAGGGCCTCTGTTGTTCTGGGCTTCAGTTCTGATCCTCAGCTCCATAATCCCAAATCTGACTCTGAGTAAAATAAACTCCACGCTAAATATCATAAATAAGATTTCACACTGTTGGAGAAAGAGATGACTAAGACTAGTGTTCTTGGGACAAAAATGCCATTCTCAACAGAAACTTTTTTGTTATGACACTGAAGGATGTTTTTGTTTGTAGACTATGTTGCCATTCCTTTGGCCAAAGTTCACGTACAAATGTGAGATATGTGAGAGAAACTCTCAACATAACACTCCAATTTTGCATACAATACATGTATGTGTTTTCAGCTGAATCAGTCTTCTGTGAATGGTGATCTTGCTCTCTTTTCGGTATTCCCGTTTTTTTTTCTCAAAAGGTGAAATGTTAGTGTATGCATGCATACCTCATGCAGAGCAGTCTCTCGCACACCAGTGTGACGTCTCTCGCACACATGCATTTTTCATGTGCAGCTCGCCATGAATGCAGCAATTGATTCTCATTGCATGTTTAGCAAAGACTGTTTTCTAATTGACACAGACTGGTGCTGTTCTCAGTGCAGAGGATTTCAAGAGCGGGCGACAAGACAATATGGGAGGAAGGAGGGGGGGGGGGTTTACGTAAAATAGTGTTCGGCTCCTTTCATCATGTGGTCAGTGAGGGATTTTTTAGTCTCCAAAATAAAGAGCGTGTTTAGAGAACAGTCCGAAATGCCTCAGAGTTAGAACACATGGCTCCAGTTGGTGTCATACTTTTCTAATGATTCGCTCGCGCGGCCAACGTTATTCAGAACGGCCAAATAAATCGAGAATGAAATGTTCTTGGAGCGTCACATGGCCGAGAAACCATTCAGCAGCTTCTGGCGTACAAATCTCAAAGGCGGCCGTGTCTTTTTTTCCACTGTCAAAATAAGTCTCATCACGCGAAATGAGGCACTATGTGATAAAAGGAAGTTCAAAACTAAAACAAGAGATGTGGGATCAGAAAAAAAACCCCAGTTAGTTACAAACATTGAGCAGATTTTCAGTAATCTCCAGGAAAGGGAGGGGGGGGGGGTTGTCAATCCCTAAAGTGCAAATAAGGGAGGAGACATGTAAAGAAACTTTCTTAAATAACACCCAGATTGCATTTGGCTTGTTTGCAGCAAGAGTTACTGTAATCTGGTAGATGGTTGTTTATGTATCAACCCCCCCCTCCTCCTCCTCCTCCTCCTCCTCCTCCTCCTCCTCCTCTCCGCTGGAGTGGCAGAGCTTTTGTTCCCTCTGTTTTCGCATGACTCCGTGTCATAATCTGGCCATCCGGATTACCAGTTTGTATTTGATGTGTTTATCTCGGTGGCAGCGGAGGCATTACCACCATCTACCTGTGCCCAGAGAGAGACAGCGAGAGGCGGGCGGTGGGCCAGCGCGGCACGGCTGCTTATGCTATTTAATTTGCGCCAGCTTGTGATTGCCTGCTTTTATGGGTGCCCTGGCGCCGTTGCTGGGGAGGTTTCGGCCAGATTACGGGAGATTCTCCATAGCAACAGCATACACTGGTGGGGTTAGAGAGCAAACAACACCCTCTCTGCTGTCAGTCACCCAACTCTCTCTCTCTCTCTCTCTCTCTCTCTCTCACACACACACACACACACACACACACACACACACACACACACACACACACACACACACACACACACACACACACACACACACTGGATGCATCATGTACAGAGATGAGGAAAGTATAATTCCCTCAGAGACTTATTGGTCATTGCTGAGAACAGCACAATAACATCCTGAGGGATCCCAGGGCTCCCTTGGGTGTGATGCTTGGGGACCTAGTTTATTTTGTTTTGGCTGTTTGCTTGTTTGTTTACGAGTGAATGGGTGTCATTACAGAGAACAAACACATAAGCAGTATTGTTCTATACATTGTTCCACATGTCCTTTATCAAGATTATGTAAACATATGTAACAGTATATGCCTAATGTTGTAGAGTCAATAATGACAACAATTCCGCATAATATTTCCTAATTTCTCAAGAATTCTATGAAGAATGGCTCACTCATATTCAAACACTATGCCTATATTTATGTTCCTTCCTCTGCTAAATAAAACATGTGATTTTTGTTTATTTGCATTGTTTGCAAATGTGTATTGTTGTTTACATACATGTATGTCTACTTAACAGATGTTGCTCATAAGTGCATAATTATGATATTATAAGTAATATGTCGGCATTAGACGGAATTAAGGCGTTTAAGTCAACAAATGGTCATCTCGGTAGAAACGGCTCATTTATGACTGTATGTATTTAAGCATCATTATTTACGGAGGCATGCTGGACGGGCTCCGTAATCTCCCCAGTGGACTCCAGGGTCCACCGCTGGAGCCCCCCGGGCTGCACGACACACACACACACACACACACACACACACACACACACACACACACACACACACAAAGGGGGTCCTTGTGCTGCGGCGGCGGCCTGACAAAAGGCAACGGGGGACGGATTAAACAGGCAGCGCGCACAACAATCCCGCATCTGTGCTGCTCCCCGGCGAGCGAGCTAGCGAGTGATCGCGATCAAGCGCGCCGCGCTGCGCTCGTGCCTCCCTGTGTGGGTTTTTTTCGTTCCGCCACCGTCACCGCTGGCCTTTTCCACGCAAAAGCGCTTTCCATTGAGCCGCCGTGGCCCCCCCCCCCCCCCAATCTTCCATCGCGGGGGGCGGAGGGGGGTCCGGCGGAAAAGTCAAGCAGCAAATCAAATTCATTTGTTGGAGCCCACTTGCGCTGATAAATACCGACCTCCCTCTCTGAGTCGTTTTTTTTTTTTTTCTTTTTGCGTCAACAGAGCCCAGGGGCAGAAAACAAAAAAGAAAGAAAGAAAGAAAGAAAGAGAGATGAGGGATGAAAAAAAAGAGGAGTAGATGATTTTTTTTTTCTTCTTTTAAAGGGTTAGTGGGCTGGAGGCTTTTTTGGCAGCGTGTAATGGGGGGACGAGGTCCGCAACACAAGCGGGGTCTGTTCGCCTCGGCCCTGCGGTTGCCTGCGCTCCAGTACAGGACGTGTTCTCCGCTGTCAAAGCAAAGCGAGTTTGTTGTTGCGCTTGTCCTCGCTGAACCTCTGGGACACAATGCACCAAAACTCCACAGTCACACACTGGACCCATTTTTTTTTTCTCTCTCGTCTTTTCTTTGTGTCTAATTTAACGGAGACGCATGCCGAGGAGTGCCGCTAGACATGTTGGTGCTCCATGAAAGCAGATAATGATCATGTCAGTTGTGTTCTATGAGGGCCACTGTCAGTGCAGAGCCCTCATCCCGACTTTCTCCTGCCTGACGTGTGCAATAGTCAGTGCTATAACTTAAGCACGCTATCAAAAGTGCAGAAAGCCATTTTGCAGAAAGCCATTTTGCAGAAATTGCAACTCTACATTCTTGTTATGTTACCAACCTCCTTACCTTTTTTGATGCCATCCTGTTTCAATCACGTATAGGAGCCTGTGTAGCATGAAGAGCAAGCTCATATGAAACTGACTCTACTTTAGTTTACCCTGGTTTTCAAAATAACGTTGGTCTAATTTGTGAAAAAAGCCAAGTCCTAGTAAGCTAAAACTCGAATTCAGTGCCATGCAGGGACTCGGGGATCCAATTGCAGCCCATGTCACCCTACCCTCAGATCTTTTTTTTTTATCACGATGATGACTCAGTTTTGTACTTGTCAATAGTTCTCAAGTCTCCAAAGCCTGAGAGTACAGAGTGTCTGCCAAACCTACTGTGAACGTGTTAAGTCTCGGGCTATTTAGAACTTAATGTAATAAGTGCAAGTTATGAACATACTGTATGATTATATATACTGTGATCTACGAATAGCCCTGGCCTGTTATATGGCCAGCTGGGAGTGGCCATGTTCAAAGTGATAGATTCTCTTTTGGACTCTGAAGGATGCTTACTATTCAGCTGCCTGCCTGTGTCCCAGATCCCAGGCTTTTGCAACTGACATGCATTATTATGTGTGGTTCCAGGGAAACATAATATTGCTCATCCCTTTTCAGCTGCACATGTCCCTATATGCACAGACAGTAGTGTTGTGTCTTTTGTAAGCGTTGCACAACAGTCAAGTGTCTTCATGTGTGGGTGTAGGGTACATGTGAAGTTGTGAATGATGCAACACATCCCATCTCCACAGATGCATGATTTCCCCTAAATCTCAGAGAGAAAAGCCAGCTTGGTTTCAGCTGACAGACACCCACACACCCGCACACACATGTGACTGGCCACTGTTGTGTGACTGTCTGATCCAGTGTCTGTGTGACATGACTGTGTCGTTGCAGTATTTATTCTTTGTGTGTGTGTGTGTGTGTGTGTGTGTGTCTGTGTGTGTGATCAAGTGATAGCTATCCAAGCAAATATCCCCTTCTCAACATGACTCATGCATCCTTCAAGGATGAACACAGGACTGTGATGTAGGCATGGTATTAGCACTCTAGTCCCCGTGCAGGGAACTTCAGATCAGCGCACTGTTTTCATCAACCAGGGCCCTTTTGCAAACGGAAATCCCCTATGTAATGCCTTTATGCAATCTGGCGGACATCTTGCCCCCTTATCTCTCCCAAGGGTGCCAGTTGTTCTGGAGAACATGGTAAATCTCAACGAAAGTCTGTCCTCTATACAGTAGTTATTCCCTGTCCATAGGCCATGAACTGAATCAGAGACGTCAATCTCATAAAAACCACCTCAACTGTTTCCACTCACAAGGTCCATTGTGTGCACCATAAAGGCTCTTTGTTGTGCATGTGAAGGCGCGAGTGTGTTTGAGGAAAGTGATTGCAGACTTCTGCTGCGGTCTTATCAGGTAGAGGTGGCTGTAAACCCAGAACACAGGCCCCCTTTGAGCCATCCCTGAGCTCCTCATTGTCTGTGGAAGGCATAACTGTTAACGGCATGAATGTTTATGTTTTCTCATTTCCTCTTTCGAGCGGAGGAGCCGGCGAGATATACAGTCACAGGGGGAATGAGTAACGGGTTGCTTTTGCCTGATTGGCTTGTTTGATACGGAGAGAAAGAGCAAGAGAGGGAAAGAGTGGGTTGTAAATGCTCTCTCTCTCTCCTCTCTCTCTCCTCTCTTTCTCTGAGTCACACACCCTTCTCTCTCTCTGAGTCATCTCTCTCTCTCTCTCTCTCTCTCTCTCTCTCTCTCGTGTCTTTGATTTGGGCAGACCTTACAGGAAAACGGTGCAATAGTCTGGAGGGCCAATTATTGGGTGCTGTGAAGTGGTCAGTTGATGTACACACGTCTAAGGTGCCATATCTATAAACTGAATGAAAACTGTCACCAGGGATTGTGGGTAATGCTCCGTGAACGTCTGCATGTGCAGTGAGCAATTGTCTTCAGATAGTCTTCCTTTATTTGCATGCTGATGAAACATCATGTTTTATTGTATCGTTAGAGTGTCTTGTACTGCGATGAAACCCTATGCAGGTTTGTATTCATACAGTTCATCTCCTTTAAAAAGAAACGCCAACCAAACCACAGTGACCATGACAATCCTATTCGATCAAGTTACGACATTGCAAGTGCATGCCCTGTCGCTGACGTTAAGCCTCGTCCCAGTAAACGAGAAAGAGAATACAACGTCTCTTAACTGCACATTTTACTGGTTACAGCGCGGAGAGCGTGAAAGCCGATCGTTTTTACAGCAGCTGTCGCGTGCAGCTGGTAACGCGAGGAGGACCTCCTCGAGAGGACTTTTAATTCTCAACATGTGGCGCTACCTGTCCAGCGCCGATCTGGACATTTCACGCACACAAGGGGCAGCTGCTGGAGCTCTTTAACTGTGGCAGAGTCAGCGAAGGGGGGGGGGGGGAGAAAGAGAGAGAGAGAGAGAGAAAGAGAGAGAGAAAGAGAGAGAAAAAAGGCAGGATGAATGGCCCTCTGGGACTCACAAACCCATCGCACGGTCGTTAGCTGGTGGCATGTGTCAGTATGTGTCAAGACCTGCAAGGCCACCGGCCTGTAACGGCCAGCCGGCCTGATGGAGAGAGGAGCCCTGCGACAGACACCTCTGTGTTCACACCTCTCTAGAGTGCCACAGGAGACCTAACCTAGCTACAGAAGTCATGTAAATGTTTTTTTTTTTCTGAATAAGTCTGTGAAGTAGGGCTATATAGACCTTTTTCTTTAGTAGACTATTAGAACATTGGCTGACTATGGTGTAAGAACACTAATGTAGATGTTGCCAGAAAGTTCTGGCAGAGTGCCCCGTTTCACACAAGAGAAATGAGCTGTATAGGCATATCAACAGCGGGCAGGTTGATTCAGTTTCACTTTGTAGTGCATGAAGTCGCTGCATGGAGAGGAACTGAAACCCATGAACTCATCAAACATCTGCCCTCACACACGGGGATGAAAAAGATTAGATTAATCACTGAAATTAGAGTAAATACTAAAACCTTGAAACCGTTAATGAAAAGAAAACCCCGCACTGTTTTTCAAAAAACTTTTTTTTATTACTATCTAAAGGATCTTTGATCTTTACACTGCATATCCTCAGTGGTGATGTTGAAAGAAATGATTTAAGCTCGTGGGCTGTTTCTCTAAAAAATCTCCTTCTGACACATGAGGATTTGGATTTTAGGGGCGTTTGAACTTTTTGAATAGTCATGAGATATGGAGGGTTTTTCCGAGCACTGCACTGCAGTTACACCGAACAGCCTCTGACCACCTCTTAGAGCAGTTCGCCAAAGTCCCCACCTGTACTTTCCACCGTACCACTCAAGCAATCTCTGGGAAACTGAAAAAATAAAGAATGAATGCAAGCTCCTTGACTCTCGCGACCACTCCATCCCAAGCCTACACCAAGGCTTCTGAAGTGCTTGTAATGGCTTCATAATAGTTTTGCAAGTGTGCAGTCAATACAGTGATCCAAAAAAACCTCACGGGGCACCATTTCATTCATCAACAATAAAGCCTGCTGCCTTATGGCACCGTGGCATTCATTCTCTGTCATCTCCTGTAACTCCCCAGGAACGTGATCAAAGGAGACGGTCCACCTTAAGATCTCGCCTCCTTGGCGACTTCAAAGGAGAACATCACACGGTAGTCGCGCTCGTCGAAGAGGAGAAACCTGACATGAGGCCATTCACTCGCTCAGACAAAAGAGCCGGGCAGGCGAGTCAGGCCTCAGGTATGAAACTACTATTTATAGTTCTTTCTTTCTCTCGTTCTCTCTCTCTTTCTTTCTTTCTTTCTCCCTCTCTCTTTCTCTCTCTGTTTGCTTTGCTGTGCTTTCCCTCTCTTTTTACACGGCCGTGCGCTCTTTTGTGTTTGTGTGAGACTTTATGACTGCGTCGTGAGTCAGAGGACTTTCCTGGCCCTCTCTTTCTCTCTCTCTCTCTCTCCCTCTCTCTTTCTACCTCTCTCTATCTCTTTGAATCGCTTCTCCTTGCTTGTCTTCTATAAGCTCTTCTGTCAGGTTCTGCATACTTTCTAACGGCACTCATCCGTGACCCCTCGAGCGCTTGCACGGAGCGACGAATTCTAGCACCTGGGGTCACCTTTTGCACCTCACCCACTCACCTGGTGCTTTGAGCAGCACACACTGTTCACCTCGAGATGATGGACGAGTGTGTTGTCAACATTGGCAGCCAGGTGAGACGTGGTGCCGAGCAGCAGAGAGCTTTCACACTGCTGGTGGCAGGTACCTGTGAAGCACACTGTATGAGGGAAAACAGCAACCTCTGCGGTTAGGTGTTATTTAACACCATCCACTCATGCAGCTCCGGGCTACTGACTAATACTGAGTAACATATTCTCCAAAACATATTTTTAGACCTTTAGATCGTGCGTTTTTCTCACACATTTCTCTGATTACTAAAGGAAACTGAAATTACCTTTTATCACTGTGCGCGTGTGTGTGTGTGTGTGTGTGTGTGTGTGTGTGTGATTTTTTCCATATCATGTACTTTTCTCAAGTCATTTCAAGTCATAAATAACGTCACATGAGGCCCAAAAAGTCTCCAGCGTCCAGTTTTCAGCCTATGCATTCTTTACAGGACTATTTATTTTGAAAACACCTTTTGTATCAAAGAATGTCTATCTGATCCCAATCTGCCACACGGAAGATTACTGGCCAGCAGGACAGGTGGAGAGTTTCAGGTTAAAGCTTCGTAGTGGAAGTTTACCTTGACACATTTTCTCCCTATCTCTACCATCACACACACACACACACACACACACACACACACACACAGATTCCCTCTGTCTCTCAAATGCGCAGATGTGCAGACAAGCAGGCACAGGTAAGGCAGGCAAGCTGGCAGGCCCTCTCTCGCTCTCCCTTCAGATTCCTATCTGGGGCCGGCATGTGTGCCCTGTTATGACTGCAAACACCACAGATTGGAGAACAGACAGCAAACAGTCAACACGGCCTCGTCCGGCCAACAGTCCCTGTCTTTGTGTAGACACACTGAAGTGTGCCCTTTGTTCACCCCCCCTCCACACACACACACACACACACACACACACACACACACACACACACACACACACACACACACACTGACCACCACCCCTCCGTGGTCACATCTGTTGCACACGGCGGTGATACCAATCTGCCGCCACGTGCCGCAGGTAAACAAGCCGCCCACGGACACCTGGGGCGTGGCCGCCACACCAAAACACCTGTGTGTTTTTACGAGGCGCGCCGGCAATTATCTCTCGCATCTGATGCATTGACACTAACCTGTTGTCAGCCCGCCGATGACGACGTCTTGCAACGGCGCAGGGCTGATTAACATCACAGGCCTGAATGGACCTTTGAGCAGTGTCCTTTTAAGAGCCATGATGGGCTCTGATTGTGGCAGCATGTGTGCTTTCTCCTCACTAAGAGCTGAAGGCACTTGGAATCAGATTATCTGAGGATGAAGGGGGGAGAGCCTGTTTATTGTTTTTATTGCCGGTCAATGCAGATGCTTAGACAGATGATGGGAGCCCCAATCTTGTCATCATGTGGAATCTCCAGCGGGATAATGCTTTCAGTCAGGTTGAGATAATCTACAGGGCCTGATGGATTTATTGTGAAGTTATGTCAATTTAGTGTCGGAGAGGGTTTTCCTTTGGGGAGCAACGTGCAAGGAAATGACAAGCTTACATGTTTCATCCAACCGCTTTTTGTATTATCCTCACTCGTGTTGTGAACAGGGGTTGCAGACTTGCTACATCCTGCAGCTATTGTAGTGTTTTTGAAAACATAGTTGTTTATGATGAAAACCACTAAAGAGCCACAGACCTTGAGGTCTTAGTCACGGCTAAATGCATTCAAAGTTAGGCAATGCTAATGAATTAGCGTTTTTTTTCCCTCCACTGCTCCGTGTGTAAGGGTTTATGGTGATTGCTTTGGGACATGTCTAATCCCAAACCCTACATTACACATTACAGAGCTCTGCACTTCCTCAATAATGAGCAAAAGGTAATTTATTTTAGCAAGTGATTTTAATTTAAGCAGTGTTCTTCTAATTTAGCATGATGTAATTTTAATTTGAGTAATAGTCTAATACTGTTACATCTATTATACCATACCATTATTGGTGGTTTTAACCTATTATGCAACTTCACACTCCTTAAATGTGGAGAATGGCCAAACAATTATAGTTAGTGAATCCGATATTTGCTTGATATTGTGAAAACACTGTCGGACGTCCCTGTAATGTCGGACGTCCCTGTAATGGGCACACACTGCTCAGCTAAGATGATGGTGTTCATTAGCTTGTGTGTTCAGATCAGCCTCAATGACGGCATTTGCATCTTAAAGGGCCTGTCTGTTGTCTTTTGAATTGATGGGGGCATTTTTAAAATGAGACGGTTGCTCGTTAATTAGGTTTGCCGTGGCATTGAATGGACATGTCACTTTGCATCAAGTCTGTGCCACGCGGACGCCAGGGTCGGTTTGTTTGGGTAATGAAGGGGGAACATAGGCAACCAGGCCACGGCCAATTTAGAATGCAGGATTTGGAATTGAATTCAAAAATGCTTTTCATGCATTGCTGGTGTTGGTGGTGAAAAGCGTGTCTGTCTAAATTAATTAATAATTACAAACGTGCCTATGTTTGCCTCATTATGTAAAACAATACATTCAGCTGTTCAATTTAGCATAGCTGTGATTTTTGCTCCATTTCTTATCTGCTGCCTCATTATTGTGGATTATTGTGAATCCAATTGCCTACACTGGGGTAAACGTATTACCATAGTTAAGATATCAATATCCCAATATTTAAAATACTAACCAACCCATGAAAAATCACCATGTAAAATGTTTAAAATCTTTACCATTGCCTTGTGTTTTGTAACTTATTGTCGCTGTATTTTGTAACTAACTCCTTGCTAGTGATCCATGGAGGATCTATTCAGGTTCACTGCCCTCATTTAGCAGAAGGCCACTATGTTAAAACTGTGTCATCCGGAACCTTCCTCTCCTCCTCTTTCTGTCTTTGTTTGAGTGGAAACAGAGTCGGTTGCCTAGATGTCACATACAGACGTTTATCCTTGAGGAGGTGAAAGTGTTTGCACAGCGTTCATTAACAAAACTGACTTTTTTTGAGGAGGGAGGGTGCCAGAAGTGTGCCCATACCCTCCCCCACCCCTCTTACCCCCCCAGACACGCTTCCAACTTTAACCCCCCA
>NC_085009.1:6866843-6911843 GCF_963854185.1 Sardina pilchardus | reverse complement strand
TTTTCGGTGACACAAAAGCAGCTGCATCCTGTGTATATGAGAGAGCCGAACCCCCCATGCTTGCATTTACACACACCACACACACACGCGCTTGCACACACACGCATGCACACACACACACATGCACACACACACGCACGCATGCACGCACACACACACACAGGCACACACACACGCACACACACACACAGAGCTGTTTACACAACCAAGCAGCATGGCCTCTCCTCCACACCTGCTCCTGTCTCGACCAGGAAGATAACAAGCTCGGTTACGGGTGCTGTGTTTACGGCGCTGCACGTGTGCACACCTTCTACTGTTTGATTCATTGCTTTTTCATTGTCACATTGATTAGTATCGCGGTGGGCTGTTTAAACGCTGTTGTTGTTATTCCTCGCTGTCCGAAGCAAGTTACCTTGGTGCACACTAATAAGCTGTCAAGCACCCGCACACACACTCATTCATAACACTAAACACACAGAGAGAGTTGATAGTAGAGGTGATAAGTGGCGTAACTGCTGTTCCAATAGCACCATGGGAGAGGGAACTGGCAGGATTACAGTCTTAAGAACGGGAGGAATTACTGGAAGACAGGATACTCTTGGCGCCGCGTTTCGGCAAATCAGCGACGGACACCCAGTTTTATGGTTACCGGAGATGCTCTATCACCCAAGCAGATTCTGGTAAGCAGGTATCCGTCCGGTAGAGCGCTTTCTTCCCGGAGATTAAAACTCACCTTGTGTCAACATGCCGTTTGGTTGGAGTGCGGCAGAGAGGGGGAAAGAGCAGGAGAAAGGGCTGAATGAAACGCACACTTCTGATTGGTCGAAGTTTTGGGCTAGTCTCCAAAGCAACAACAGAGGTCTGGGAAGATGCCACCCACTGAAAGAGCCAAAACATGTAGTAGCTTTGTAAAGAAAGCATTTATCATGAAATGAAATTGATGTACAAACCCTAAATAAATCAGGAAGCAATATATTGTTGCAGCTCAATTATATTGCAACATTCAAACAAATGTAATATAATTAAAGAAAACATATGGGCACAGTCAACAGTTAATTGTTTACAGTTGGACCGGATAAATCTATCATACAGTTATTGCAGTTATCAGACTTATATGAGATGGGAATGTGGTGAAATCAGTAACAATGTACAACACAGTGTAATGATGAAAGAATACTGCATTCACAAACATACCCACACATGCCAACACACACACTTACAAACATGTTATTTCCACATGTTCCCTGAAAAAAGGGGGGCGGTCCTTCCCCCACTTTCTGAAAAAAAGAATCTCAGTATTTCTCAGTATTGCTTAATTTTTGTTGTTGTTATGCTCTTTGTGGGATAAGAGCACATGGCAAGCAGCCCCGACATGCATCAGCTACAAATGGGGTTTATGTGACATTGTGGTCATTTGCTGTCCTAAAGCTCACCCAAGGGCACCCTCTCTGACAGCAAAGGGGAAAAACAAGGTTAATCAAGTACATTAGGTTTTTGATAAACATAATAACCGTGTTCAAAATACCCACTCTCCAGGATACCAAAGGCTGAGGGTGCAGCGCCCCACCGAGCCAATGGCAATCCTGTTACCACCAGCAACAAGCCCGTGTTTGATCTTGTCGGGGGAGCCCCCGCGTCCCATTGGCCGAGGCTCCCCCATCGCTCAGGCGGCGGCCCCTCCCCCTCGGCCGGCTCATCCACACAGATTAGGAGGCATCACCAAAACAAAAAGGGCTTACTTTTGTTTTCCAGCAATGGCAGAGCTCGGCTGTCAAAACACACGGACTGTTTTGAGTTCCTGTAGGAGGGGAAAAGTGCAGAAGCAGTAGTAGTAGTAGTGGGAGAGAGGGAGGGGGGGAAAAAACGAGAGGAGTAGATTCCTTGTTGCTAGGGACCCCCAATGTTTTTCCAGGCCAGATATGATGTGATCTTGTGAAATAGACACTGTACACTTTGCCGTGGAACATTGCATCAGCTTGACAGTCTTAACTACATGTGCATTCTTCAACAGCACAATCCAATACGCTTTGGCCATTAATGTCTTAATGCACAGAGGACTGTGTTGCTGCAGCTCGGCATGTATTTACATTCCCTGTCACAACATCACATCAGTGTCATTACTCATGATCTCAGATGATGCACGAGTTTGTGCATATCTGTTCACATTCCTAACATAACTTGCACCAAGGATAAAAGGAACAACTTGATGAATCTGCGATGCAGCAGTTACAAATGACAACCACTTGAATAATAATGTTTTGCATATTTGACAAGCCGGTATTAGTCATACCGTGTGTTTTGCACAATGAAGTCGTCACCACATCACACCCCGCAAAAGATTGCGGTTCATTGTAGCACTGTAGCAGTGAAGAACAAAGCATGATTGCAGCCAAACAGGAATATTGTGAACTATTGTGAGCACGAGGCAAGATATGAGTTATGTCCTCCATTCCAACATGACTGTAAGAAACATTTCTATTTTTGGACAAAGGGTGAATCCCCACAGTGTGAAGACACTTTCAACTAACACAATAACTTCTGTTGGACTAGACACCAGACAAAATATGTTACTGTCTTAGTGCTTTTAAGGATGGATACTTTGAAGATGATGTCTTTGTTAGGTGTTCACTGGAGGACCACGCATAGCATTGTGATCTTGCAGTCCATCTATGTGAGGGTCTGTTTGGGCGGGCACTCGGATGCCAGGCATTTCTCCGACGTCGCAAGGCACCACCCTTCGCCAGCCCCTATTAGGCCATCGCTAACTCTGGACTCCGCAGAGAATGCACAAAGAGCTGCCAAATATCTGGAGAATGCACGGATGCCTGCTGCTCGTATCACTGGCCCCTGTGATAGCCGTCCGGCCGTCCGACGCGCCTTCATCTCCGGATAGCTCTGTGATGTCACCCCCCCCCCCCCCCCCATTGTAGGACAAACACAGGGAGAGCGTGGCGAAAGTGTTTGTCGAGTGCTGCGACGGCACCAAAAATAGAGCCTGCCACATATCTAAAAGGAGAGTGCGGGATTTGGCACCTCCCCTGCAAAGACGTGATCCAGATGGGTCAAACTCAAAGAGAATTTTGCAAATATGCCTGAAAGGAAGCTCCACTAAATGGCAAACAAAGGCACCTGAAATTATCCCATACAATTTTAGGCAGATTTGAACAAAACACTTGACTTATCACCTGTAACCTAATCTGTAAAAGTTGTTCACCCTGAGCTCACCCTGTCATAGCACGAGCTTAATGCTATTTTTAAATACATCCTCCTACCATGGATGAAAATGGGCCACTGATCAAATTCCTCAGACAAATACCCCTGCATATCTCTAAAGCAACCCCTCCACCCCCCCCCCCCCCCCTTCCAGGGCCAAGTGCTTGTTCTCATACCATGAGGTGTTGGGAGGACTGCAGAGACTCAGCAGGGCTGCTCCACACTGCTATTCTGGGAGCGCTCGCTCACCCAAAGTCAGCCCCCTCCACCTCACTTATCCCATTACAGGTTACGTAAAGGGACCAGCCTCCATCTCTGCTGGAGAATGCAGAGCTATGCAGACACTATGCCAAACAAGAGTGAAGGAGGTTTGTAAGCGTTCACTGGCGTCGTTCGCCCAGATCTCAGACTTGCAAAAAATGCTCAACACAATGCTTCAAACTAAAGCATGCTCTGCATTTCGATGTGCAGACACTAGACAGACATACACCGTTGGTCACAACAACCATGAAATCAACTGATAAACAAATCATCAAAATGATAAACAAATAGACGGAAAACTATTTCAAACTGCATAATAAACATCGCAGACAAGTTTGAGGGACCATGGAAGCCCCTGGAAGTTGAACCCTCGGAGCCAGAGACGCTTCATGAAGTTCATGCCACACTAGAGCAACAGTCGGGGCTCGCTGCCAGCCGGGCTGAACAGGTTCACGAGGTCACGGCATTAATCTCTCCCAGGTGACAGGCAGTACACACTGTCCCGTATGACTCCCTCTGGAGCTCCAGTCAACAAGGCGCTCAGAGCCAACTGTAGAAGGTGGCATTCAATAACTCTGGTGAATTGGAGACAATGGCACGTAATATGAGTTTGCTTCAGAGGACAATGCAGATTGACGCCACTAGCATTGTGTCGTGCTTTTGTTCCCAGTGTCAAAAAAATGCGTTTGTTTTCCGATATCATGCCAGTCAGGTGTGTCAAACAGTCTGAGAGCTGTTTTGTGTTTTTGCATCGTCTGCAGTCATGTGTGTTGTATGTGGCAGATGTTTGGGTTTTTTCTTCTTTTTTTTTACGCTGCCTCTGTCGTGCTTCAAGTCATGCTGCAGCAGCAGATCACCATGACACATGGGGGGGGGGGGGGTCTTCCTTTGTTGTCTTCCATCTGCAACACATTTCTTCTGGGTTTTTTTCCCCAGTTTAGCTTCTTTCTGTTAGTTTTGGTTTAAAGTGCACCTGCTGCACATGGATTAATAAAAGCAGTACTACAGAAAGTACTGTGACACAAAACAGAAACAGAGTCATTCATTATGAACTCACGGGGCATTTGAAGGGAACTCAGACAACAACCAAGGCTAAATGTCACATCTAGTGATCATAGTACGAGTGAAACTAAATTCACCAAGCTGCTCATGTGAGTTGACATTTGAACAGGGCTACTTTCTTTGAGCACGGCACACCAGTTCCAAGAATGCAACAACAAATACATCCTTGGTCGAAATCACAAACAGCTCTGTCAAACTGCCAATTCAATTCATTGTCGAGCTTATTCAAGGAATTCCAATTTTGAGAAAAACAAAAAATATATATGTCATATAGCTACAGGATCTAGCAATAAATATGTTGAACAAAAAAATGTTCAATGCAATGGTGATACAGCAATATTTCACACTGACTGTCTGTCACTTGACATAAGTGCATCCATCATGTGACAGCGCTGCTGAAGTGGACTGGAAAGACGTAACCTCATTGAGTTGTGCGCCCTGACAGCCCTTCCACTTCCTCAACCACACGTCCATGAGAACCACAGTCACTCAAGAAGAGGATGTCCGACTCGCCGCACGTGATATTCGCACATCTCCTGCTATCATTTGTGTGGCGTTAGCAGCTTATAAATGTAGAATATGGCATTGTGCCTGTCAGCACGTATATGCACTCAGAGTTGTGTGAAGATGTATATATGTCAGGTGCAGACTTATGATATAGGTTACTGGTCCAAGGACAACCGCAACTGCATATATTCTAAAACGCATAGGAAACACAGTTGAACTGATGCTTGTGATAGTTTGGTTATAGCAGTAAGCACAGCATTATAGTAAGTGTATTGCAAGGCTATAGCTTGTCTTTCCCCATGTGCTGAGTTTCTTGTAAACAGGGAACGGCGGGGGCCATTGCTGATGTCCTTGACCTGAAAAAGTATCCTACTGCCGAAGAAATGACGAGGCCAAACACGAGTGGTCACCTCACCTGCCCGTGTTTGCGAAACGTCCGTTGAGCTTGAGGAGGAAACGGCAGGAGGCCTGCCCTCCCTTCCTGTAAGAATCATTCCTGTAATGCTTGTCATGTGGGTGAGACTGGCTGCAGGCTGGACGCCCAATGACCCGGGGGAATTCCACAGCCTTCGCTGCCTCTTGCTTTCTTGCAAATCTTTACTCTGAACCCCCCCACCCCCACCCCACCCTTTTCTCCCCCAACCCCTTTGATCATGATCACACGTGTGTCGAGTGTGTACACTCATCTGTGCGGTCGCTGAACAAAAAAAAAAACAGTAACCCCGTCGCCCTTTGAGTGATGTCTAGAGTGGGCCGATAAAAATCAGTTTCCCTCAATGTGTGTGCGTGTGTGTGTGTGTGTGTGTGTCTGTGTGTGTGGAGGTGTGAAGTTAGTCAGCTTTCCTTTTCTCTCTCTGAGCGAGAGCTTTTAATCTAAGCAGAACCTGTTACAGCTGGCATTTACCCTGGGTGCACCTGACCTTTAGAGCGGAGCCCACACTGTATGCCGTGTGTGCTGCCACTAGCCCAGCAGCTCCTGCTAATCAGCCCATGCATCTCTTGCGCAGCAGTTCCACTAGCAGCTTGACCAAATTTAGTATTACTACACTCCTGTTTGCATAATGCATTCGAGAGCAATCGAGAGGACTTCGGCACATGTGTCCAAGTAGGGCTCGTCACATTTGCATGTGGGGAGTTCTCTCTGTAGTCTCCCAGTGGACTGGACTGTGCAATAAAGATGTTGCACCAGCAGGTCCTGGCTCTGTCCACTAAAGACCCCCCCACCCCACACACCCCCCGAGTTGCACGGAGCTCTTACACTGGGCAGCTGGTGAAGAGTGGTGAAAGGTCAGGGCGCATGACTGAAAGAGAGGAGTGAGTGAAAGAGAGGAGAGTGAGAAAGAGAGAGAACGAGAGAGAGAGAGAGAGAGATGGGACCTAACCACGACTATGTCGCAACTGTTCTCCCACGAGGTCTCAGCAGCATGCTTGCTTACAGCCTGCCATTCCTCCTGCAAAATCTGCCTAGTGTGCACTCTGGTTTCTCACTGGCCTGGCATGACTGAACAAATGGAGCATTCTTTTCTGCATGACATTGCATTGCTTGAGCATTACATTACATACCAAACAAGCAACTGACACAAGTGATAACGGATAAACTTTTGAAATATTTATTAATGTCTGCAAATAGTTAAACAACATCATTGCATTTTTCTTTTAACTGTAGAACATCTCTTTTTCCATCATTTCAGCATAACAAAGATGATTTTGTCTGAAAGTCCATCCAGAAACAGCTAGCTTCAAGCTTCATTGCAAGGGGAAGCTAACACCATTGCTTCAATCAGAAATGTCCCATAATCTTATAAAATCCACCATGCCATTTCAGGCTCAATTCATGTGTCAGTCCAGTTCCTTCCTTGTTTCCCTTTAGAAACTCTCAAAGTCCATCTATCCACATTCCAATTTTGACGTTTCGACTCCTCCATCTTTCTGTTCCCATCCAAGATTGCAAGTGTGGAGGGTGTGAGGGAATCATACTGTATCCAAACACATAAGTCCATCTCGACCCGGCCGACTCCTCCTCGACCTTTCCAGAACTTTCCTGTACCCATCCAGTCCATGTTCATCTTTCAGCGCCAGCCCGGCATTTCCAGAGAGTCCCCGAAATCTGGAGGAACGCTTTGCATCCTCCACTATCTGAGGGGTAACTTCACACTCGGTGATTCGGAATAGGTTTCTTCTCCTTCTGTTGCAGAAGCGAAGAGAAGTGTGGCCCAGTTCAGCGCTCGGGGAGGGTGATGGTCGGCACCCACTCGTACATGCCACGGCTCTCTTCGCAGAACAGCCGGAGTTTGTCCAAAGCAGGATCCTTCCACGCGTCCACATTGGGGCTCTGCAATAACAAGGCGCACAAGAAATTAGCATGACCCAAACACGAACTTAATCTACAAATAGCTGCAGCATAAATGGGATGGTAGGTTAAACAGGAAACTGAATCGGTGCCAAAGCTTACCGTGACAAGAATACAGTGAGCGTCTTTAGGTTCCTCCGACTCGTCAGTGCCAACAACACCGGCGAGGCGCTCGATGTCATTCACCCTCACGATGTTGATGTCGTTGTCAAAGCAAAAAGCCTGGATGAGGGTGAAGTGGATCTGGAGGGCAATATCGCATTCGTACTCCTCGTCTGTCGCTAACACGCAGAATGCCACATTGTCTGGATCACTGTTGAATGACAATGACACTTGGTTAGAAACGTGTTCAAATAAGCGTTTCATTTAACTGGAACAGAGACATTTATCAGGTTTCAGAGAGATAGTAGCTGCTGTACTTACACATTCATGACTTTTGCTGATTCGTATACACCGACTGTCAGGCAGTCTTGTTTCTTCGCCGAAACGAGTAACTCTTCCAACGCAGTACCGATGATTTGCATTCTGTGGAAAGGAGAATAACGAGTTTAGTCACTATTGTAAACAATTGCGCACGAAATGCATTCAATGTTCTGTTGCACTACGATGCCTTTAAAGAAGTGCCCTTACCTGTCAGTTGTTTCAGAGTTATCTTGTCCGTGAACTTCCTCAAGAGTCATGGTTGATATAGGCAAGTATCCACAAAGGTTAGGCTTTAGTTCGTTTACTGTGTGCGCTCTGGGCTGAAGATAGCACTGAGAGGGAAGCCAGCGCTTAAATACCGGGTAAGGGCTGTTTCTCGGCAGTAGGGACGACTCTCTCGCAATCGTCGTCGCTGATTGGCTCTTGCTCCGCTTCGCACCACCACAACACTCTTTGCCTGTAAACACCCCACGTGGGAGGATTACTGCAATCTGGGCTGCCCCCATGTCAATAGCCTGTACTTCTGTACAAATAAATGAGTTATAGCAAAAGTCCATATGCAGTGGCTGCGCCCATTTTCACTGTAAGTGCAGTAAGATCTCCAATGGCCAGTTTCACTCATAATAAGATTGCTCAGTAACAATTATGACAATAATTGGCAATTTTCTTTTTTCATGTAGGCCACAGTGTGCAGTCTGTGCGCAAAGGCAGAAAGGGTAGCCTACCATTTGCGAAAGCTGTGAGACACTTTTATATTAATATTGCAGCTTTGTATTTCGACATTGATACATTTGTATTTGGTAAAATCACATAGGCAATTCTTGATTGTGCTTGACACACGCCTCTTATTTGCATTTGCAAAGACATTCCCTAATTCGTCAAGTCTTTGTGGCGTGTGGCGACTGAGTGCAGGAAACAACCCCCAACCCCTACAATGAGCGCGTGCCCCACCTGCCTTCTGCTGTGATCTGAAAGCGCCTCACAAAAGAGGCACGCGCGAGACTAGGCTATTACAGCGTACGCTTCTTTTGTTCTGCCAGCGAGCAACTGCCCTTTTTTAGATGCTATTCCAACAGCCCGAAAAAAGTGTCTTGTGTGTGGTTTCTTTGCAAATGCACAATTACTTGTAGATTTAAGGTATAGACTATATTTAAATAATTTACCAAGGTGACATTTAAAATAGGCCTTGACTTTGAATTATTTTTGAGTAGGCTAGGCTATTTTTGGACATTCATATTCCGTATGGCAAACATCACTCTTTGTCATCTAACCATTAAAGTAGTCTTGGAGATTCCAGCAAATTAATATTTTTTTTTTGCAGACTATAAGTGGCTGTTGCACAAAGTGAATTGCTCAGCCTCCACAACCCCACGACTAGGCTCACTTACATCGCCACCTGTCGGTAGTCGTACAAACATAGGCCTTCCGCTGCGTTAGGAGAGTTGAAAGTAACACTTTGTTCACAAAGTGCAAATTTAACCGAATATAGAATTTCGTGATTTTCTTTTGATGGCATTAACCCAATTATGCTTAGACCAATGCACACCTCGAACATCATTAAACTGATAAGATTGCCCTGTCACCGATACTTACCTTATAGGCCTACGCATCCCGATAGAAAGTCAATGGCGCCATCTGTTGTTTATCAATGAACATCACAATAGCCTCCCAATAGCCTATTATGCAGATTCTAAATATTTAGATATTTACAGTAAACTATGTAGCCTATGTTGATGTTTGCGGTATTTAGCAGATTTAACACTAAATGATCTAACTCCCTGTCCGCACCCATGATCCATCCATACCAATTGCAATATGTCTTTCAGACTTTCAGTAGGCCTATAGATTTCAGTGAGATTTTAGTAACCATTGCATGTTTGACATGTTTTCTCAGGTCACTGTGTCTCTTGATTCACACATGCATGTCCAGAATGATCCCACTGTTAGGCTACTTATAGTTTTTCTCGGTTGCTTTTAAGCATTTCTCAGATCAGAATTGTAATTCTCAAAACTATTTGTTCAATCGCCATATCATCTTATCACTTGTGGACATCACTGAAACAGTTACTCCCCATCTTGAACGAATAGCAATGCTTTCTTACATCCATGCAACTGATTTTGTTCAAATGTCATCTGATCCCCCCCCCCCACACACACACAAATTGGCCTTAATTCATTGCTTGTGTCATTGATTATATTATCAAAATGATAAACGTAACACTTTTGATTTTGCTCCCATTTATCATGAGCTGAACGCCAAGATCTAGAGACTTTCTCTATATACGCAAACACTGCACATTTTAGAGTGGCCTTTTATTGTGGCTAGCCTATGGCACATCTGGTGCAATAATCATGCTGTCTAATCAGCATCTTGATATGCCACACCCGTGAGGTGGATGGATTATAGTGGCAAAGGAAAGCACACAAGTGTTGCGTTCATAAATTGTTCAGTGAAGTTTTCATCTCTGTGTTCTCCCCACTGATCTACAAAGAATAAAGTATTCTTTATAGATCAGTGGTTCTCCCCTCTTCTCTACACTCTTCCTTCCTCCACACATTCCTTCATTCTGCTCACTTCATCTAAACACCAGAGCGGTAGATAAAACAGAGTGGTGACACTCCCATAGCCCTCCATAGGAAAAAATGGCAGCGCTTTTTCCAGGCTATTTCCTCGTTATGGGACTTTTGGAACTATTTACAGCCAATCTCTTGGTCAGTAGTCAATGAGTTAATTGATTACACCTTCCAGAATCCAGAAGTACATCCCACCTTCTTGCGATTTAGCCATTCAGCACAGGTTTTTTGGAACTTTTGATCGTGTGGCGGCAACATCAAAGAGTGTCGCAACTCTCTCTCTCTATGGCTCTGCTAAACACCCTCACTCCTCTCACTTCATCTCTGCTGTGCACCAGGGTGGATATACAGGTGCTGCTGTAGGCCTACAGATGCCGGATGTACAGTACAGTTGTCATCTCAGGTGCTGCTCCTATGGAAGGCTGTTCTGCTGCAGGAACCATACCAATTGGCCTCTCAGCTTTTGGGCCATCTGGCCCAGATAGTCTCCCAAGGGCCAAGGCAAACCAGTGGCTCCAGGTACACACACACACACCGAATTTCTACCATAGAGTTTGCAAACTCATCAGATGATAAAATGACACTGGGAAATCCAGACTTGATGTTGAGTCTTTTTCTCTTGAGACAAAAATGTTACAACATCCAAAAAATAGAGGGAAATGTATTTTCTCAGTAAGCGCTCTAGTTTAATTGACTTTACAACATAGAAAGGCTACCATACAACAGTTGTGTCAGGACAGGTTGAAGAATGGCTTTCCATGTGGTGCTTCCTACCGAATTATAACCATGGCGATAACCTTTACTAACCTCTCTTGCTCTCGAATGATATCCCAGACCCTCAGTATACTGTTGTAGAACATTCAGTGCATTCAGTACAGGAAACCACAGTGGTAAAATGTCATGACAATAACATTAAAACTAACTATCACAAACTAAACACACAATACTTCTATATGATGTTTTGTAACACCTCTATAACATCTGTAGCCTACCCTCTTATTCTTTGTCTTAGTACTTTTATACTACCTCTATATTATGTCTAAAATACTTTAACATTCCTATAATTTTAAGGAAAACATTTATTTATTTACAATACATTATTCATTCACAAAGAAAATTATGTCCTTAAAGGTTGACTATTTCCTCATTTTCAGAGAGTAATATCCCTGAATTTAAAAAAAAGGAAAGAAAAACAAAAATATCCCTTTTAGGTTCCATTTAAGGCATTAGGCAAAAATATCCCCTTTAGGTTCCATTTAAGGCATTAAGATCAATTTACAAAAGATTATTTTGTATTGTCAACTTTAGCAACTTTTTGGAGGGCACTGTAGATGTGCAGGTTTCCAGTCCGAGCTGCCGGGTGAAATCCAGATAATTATCCATAAGATAACTATAATATTTTGTCCCAAAATACGGTAAGATTTTTTTTAGTTCTTAGGGTTACTTTGAAGTTTACCAGGACTGTTTGCCAAAATAAGGCTATCTGACGTTTGGCTTGTTAGTTAAGGCCTAGCCTACTATAGGCCTAACCTGTGCCTTATGAACATCAGACAAGCTATGATCTGTTTGTTCCGTTTCCATTGTCTGTTTGCTATCTCTTTTCAATCCAGTTCACACCATATTCACTATTGTGTAGTGCCCCCTGGTGGCACATGTGGCCATGTTCAGAATGCACACGTCAACCTGCTATCCACACAAAGAAAATAGACAGAATGTAATCAAGCTTTAAGACCTTTTTAATAAAACATTCATTTTAATTGAGTAATTTCAGTAACATGATCTGAAGAAAGGTGTACACATTCACAGTCTATGCTAGGATACATCAGTGCTACTTTATAACATTTATCTTTCCTTACACCATCATGAACAGGTGAAAATATTAAAGATCCCATAACTTTGTACCTTTATGAGCACAAATAAAATACATAAAAATTACAGATGACGAAATGCATCACTGACTAGGCAGGTCATTACATTTTCAGGAACCAATATAACAAATACTGGGTACATCCAAACCCACAACCATTTGAAAGTTGATTGCAAGCCAACGTGCTAGCAGAAATGGTTGCAAAATCATATTTACAGTGAAGCATAAAGTAAGCAAAAAATAAAATAAATTACAGAACAGAACAGAAATAAAATAAAAATAAAAAATCAAAGGAGTGGGGGGTGGACAGTCCTTCGTTATTTAAGAGCAAATTAAGCCAATGGCATCTGCAAACATCTAAGGAGGTTAAGTAACCTTTAGGAAAACTACAAGCATGGACACCCTTGTTACAAGGGAAATGAATACGACTAATGGCCAACTGCCCAGCAATGGCTTTATGTGAGCACTTGAGTTCATGCCCATCACTTATCAAACGTGAGCACTGAGGGACAAACTTTACGTTTCTCTTTGCGTGACATGGCATGACATGGCCTGTTACACAGGAAGTAGCTTTGAAGGTGCATGAGGAAAGTGCAGTCAAAAGCTCAGTAGCAACGTACAAGGACAAAGTGCTGTTTTACTGGCCAACAAAACATACACTTTCTACATTTGAAAAAAATGTAAACAAAAAAAAAATATGACAGTTCATTTGAAGGGCCCTGTGTGAAATCTCATCTTGTTAATCAATGACATTTATAAACATATATCAAGGCTTACAAATAACAGGAATTGCACAAGTTGCCCATAGGACACTAAGAACAGAGGTCAAGATAAGGGTCTTTTATGAGGCCCTTCAGAGAGTAATATCCCTGAATTTAAAAAAGAAGGAAAGAAAAACAAAAATATCCCTTTCAAGCCTACATCTCGTCGGAGCGGTGTTGCTGTAAAATGACCGAAGTCGGTTTGGGGTCGATCCAGTTCTCCTTGGCGTTGATGCCTTCGTAAACCACGGGCGCGGGGGCAGCGTCCCAGTGGCCCTCGGTGGCCCGGTTGGCGCTCGGCTTCATCTCCTGTTGGGCAGCGGTGTTGGGGAAGTCTGACGACGAGTTGCTGTTGACGCCGGTCTCCGAGTCGGGCTGCTCCACCGTCTGCACGCCCGGCGTCTGGTTGTGTTTGGAGAGGATGGCGTTCTCCACCAACGGCGTTCCCACGTCCACCTCCTCCACCTCCAGCGGCAGCTCGGCTGACGCGTCCAGGGAGCGAATGTTCCTCGAAAACACTGAGGGAAATTGAGGGTAGAGTGAATCCGAGTTAAGCTCTACTACTTTGATTGGGGATGACTAACAGGGTTCCATTTCCCAAAATCATAGTTGCTAACCTGTTAGCAACTTAGTTGGTTGGCAATGGGAAATTGCGTTGCAACCAACAAAGTGGCTAACTTAGTTAGCAACTATGGTTTTGGGAAACGCGCCCCAGATTAGTTTACAACTCAGGAGACTCACCATGTGAAGGAGTATATGGCTCTCCCTTTTGCTGATTGCTGCCAAATGGATTGACAGATGGGAATATAATCAAACAGAAGGACAGCAGGAACACCTGTAAAACAAACAAACAAACATGGTTAACAACAACATACAACATCTATGGCCCTCTATTAATATAAAAAACTGATCAAACTCCCAGGCAATAACTTGGCTATTTAACATTTAGCTCTCACGCTAGAAAATAACAGAGCTGAGTACATGAGATGCTACTTACCATAACACAGGTGCTGGTTGTGGTGGTCTTCATTGTGGAGAGTTTCACGATGGCCTGAAGTTTTCTGAGCTGCTCAATTAAAGATCTAAAATGTGCCACAACAAAAACAACCAAGTCACAACTAAGAACACAACGTTGTGTGAACACATGGACACATAATAAGCTGTTGGTTATAGAAGAGACTTAAAAGGATAAAATGGCTTTAGAGAGGAATGGTTGGCTTACATGTTTTGCTTCTGCAAGAGCTGGACTTTCTTCTGTAGTTCCTGGTTGTGGGCAGTGCATACTGCAACCCTACACAAATGGAAAACAATACATTGAGATTTACAATTTACAGTCTGATACACTACAGTACATTACCATGTTTATAGTATTATCTAGATCTCTAGTACTCTGATGTATACACAATCCCTGAGACAGGAGAGGCAGCATCCAAAAATGCTTTACGGGTAAGCAGCAGCAAACAGTATGCAGTCAAGTCAGTTGAGCGCACTGTATATAGCAATCCTATCATAGATATATGTGGAACGTGTTCTATATATATCTATGAATCCTATAGCAATCGTGTCTATTGTGACACGACACTTCAGCACCTCCCACATTCTTACCTGTTCTCAAGACCATCCACATAGGCCTTCTTCTTCTTGCGGCTCTCCTGAGCAGACTGCTTGTTCCGGATCTTTCTCCTCACACGTTTCAGCGTTCGCTCCTCAGCCTTCAGAAAAAAAAAAAAAAAAAAAAGAATCACTGCATTGGTGGTCTAAATTTTTCCTCACAACCGTTTCCCAAGGGAGTAGATTAAAAAAGATCTCAGAAATGCTGAAAAACAGTACCATAGGTCCCTTCACCCTATTGACTTGCTTCACTTGCTTGCTTTTCTCATAGCAAAACATTACGAAGTCCTAATGCCAATGGCCCCAGCCGTGGCGCGACTGGCTGGGGCACATGCACCGCACACCGGCGACCCGGGTTCGATTCCCACCCCGTGGTCCTTTCCGGATCCCACCCCAGTTCTCTCTCCCTCTCGCTTCCTGTCATACTCTCTACTGTCCTGTCCAATTAAAGGCATAAAAAGCCCCATAAAAATAATCTTTTAAAAAAAAAAAAAGTCATAATGCCCAAAAGTGAATTACTGTACCTTTGTGAGAGGCATGTTGGTCGGTATGGTAGCGCCTTCTTTTGCAAGAAGCCTTCGCTCTTCATCAGTAAGAACCATCTCCTTGAACTGGAACTAAAGATTACACATAACCATAAACATCTCAGTAAAAGATATTTAAAGCTAAATACGAAAATCCAGCATTATTCTTATGCAACTCTGTGGTGTAATATTGACTTCCCAATACCTGGTCTGGGGAGTTACTCTGATACATTGAATCCTCGATGGTGAGAGAGCAGGGAAGCTCATCGGAACAGTCAAGCTCATCAGAACAGTCGTCTCCAACCATGGCCTCCTCCAGGTCATCTGAACAACAAATGAATGAAAATCCATATTGTAATCCAGGTCAAAAACACAACACCATTAGGGGCCACTCTAGGTCACTATTGAGTCTATTCACTAACTTTCCATAACTCTAAATAGACCTCTGAAGTTCACCTACAAAAAGGACCCAAAAGCTGCCGTCTTTGCCCAAATAAGGAGATCCTGGTGTCATCTTTTCCCATATAAAGAGAGATTTGGGTCCTTTTTGTAGGTGAAGTTCAAAGGTTTATTGATACCTACATTTCCCTGAGGATAAATGCAGTATCTATCTATCACTTACCGAGATCGATGAAGACATCAGAGTCCGGTCTTTCGGACCTGACGCTCTCGAGCATACTGCCGTCGTTCTGCATGAGGGAGTAGCTGTGGTCCGACTGGACGGCCAGCACCTCGGGGGTCTCGGGCTGGGCCTCGGGCGAGTCGTCCATACAGACGGGGCTGCAGGCCGGCTCCGTGTCGCTGCTCTGGGGGCTGGGGCAGACGAAGTTGGCACCGGCGCCTCCGCAGCCGCCGCTGTCGTCGGAGATGCCGCTGTCGCTGCCGCGGGGCGAGTGTGAGAGGCAGGACGAGGCGTCGGCGGTCACCTCCGTGCCCAGCAGGCTGCTGAGGAAGTCCTCCGTGTCCATGGCGTTCAGCACCTGACATGGGACACATACCAGTTTCACTTAAGTACGGTTCAGACCAAAGATTCCAGACAAGATGAGACGAGACGTTCTAAAACCTTGCAACTGGGATTAAACATGTTGAATGCTCTGCGACGGCTTGCAATGGCTTGCAACTACGTGCAACATTTAATTCACACCGCTGCAACTCGGTCTCGTTGCATCGGGAATCTTTGATGTGCATCGGGCTTTAGACGGCCATTACGGGGAGCTCATCAATACAGACTGAGCTGACATGAGTCTTGGCATTTGAGAAACATGATGAGGAAAATGCATGATGACGAGACTCTAACTCTGCTCATTATTACATTTTCATTACCACCATATGCACTGTGTGATGCAGCATTTAATTCAACTTCACAATTAGACACAACCAGAAAATCTGGTAGACATTCTACTGTGAAGCACATGCATTTGAAATCTGAAGTTCACACTTGTTGACAATGAGTCTGCCAAAGAGTTATGACTCCAATCACTCCTCCCAGTCACACCCTCTGTTTTCATAATGACGTCAAAGCAACTTTCCTTAAAACGGATACCACAAGCTGTTGTGGTAACACATAATGGTCTAGTGTAAGTACTTAAGAAGCTGATTACTGTAACTGTATAAACCCTAATTGTAGGGCAGGCGGCTTTATTGACTTATGACAAAAACAATATAAGTCTATAAATCAATTGTAGCAGAATGTGTTTTACATAATGTAACAGGCAGCAACACTTGCAATATTCTCAAGGCACAAATTCTCTAGCAGTGTGTAATTAAAATGGAAACCTTTTTAAACAAAAAAAGAAAAAAACTGAAAAGAAAAGCAGATATAAATGCCCTAATACAATATATGACATGAAATATAAAAAATAAATTGCGTGGAACATGATTATGTTCAGAGACCAGAGACTCACATCTTGTTCTGACAGCCAGTCGTCAAGCATATCCCCATTAGTGAATAATGGATCTTGGTTCCCAACATCTTGGTCTTCAAAGAGGAGTCCGAGCAGGTCTGCTCCATCCATCTCCGGCAAATCGTCGGCGAGAGACATCGTGAATGGAGAATTCACCGATTATCAACAGGGATCGTAGACCCCGAAATGCTGGTTTAACAGGAAACAAAGGCGTTGTTACTTAGAAGAACAGGATGTCAACAAGAACGCCTACACGTGGGCCTCTACCAACAACACCTTACGAACAGCATGCATTTGACTTAGGCTAAAGTATTTCAAGAATAAAACGCTTTATTTCGACAGGACAAGCTCGCGTACATCTCCTGCCATAAAATAAATAATGGTATCCACACCCATTACAAACATCACATGACACATGTAGGCCAACACGAAAACATGACAAAGAAACGCGGTGCCACATCGGCACTACATCTAAGTATGGAATTCAGACCAAACGTACACACACTGTGAAATTAAACGAGCAAGGTATGCGTGCTTTGTTGGTTTTTAGATCGATCCGAATCAGAGAGGGGCATAACATTAATGGACGCGCCTACTTGTCAAAACACATGCACGTTACGTTGCAATTGGCTATGCACCCAGACCGACCATCCGTCAGATATGGCTTTGACATGTATGATTTCCTAGCAGGACTTTGCCCTAAGTTATCGTATATCGGTCAAGCGTTGCACATGTACGACTTTGACATTAGATTGTCTGACGGCATTCCACAAAAACAGGAAACTTGCTGTCATTTCCTCAGACAGGGTTACAATGCTATTTGCCCAAATAAATAGGATGGCTAGCTTAGCAACCTTAAGAAAGCAAAATATAAAAGTAAAACGTGCCAAACGCATGTTGTTCAACAAACCAGTTCTGTCAAACAAGCCAAAGTAGTGAGACATCTAACACTTGTGGACGTTAGCTTTATTTTGACTTCCAAGGCTAACATTAACAAGACTACCTTACAGTCTTGGTAAACTTACGCCAACCAGCTATATAATATAGCATAAAAGACTACCGTTACCATAGCGGAGTCTACATTTGCATTGGTTGTGTGTTAACAGCTCATACATTAGGAATTCATGAATCATCTTACCTAATTTGTCGCGACTCTTGTATGGCTATCACTGTTCTCACTAGCGTAAGATGTTGCAATCACATGAATAGAGCAAACCGCAGCGGGTGTCTTGCCTTCCTGATGAAATCACCCTCCAACAAGACAAAAATTGCGTCATCACGTACGGTAGTGGCGAGTCACCGTATTCGACGTCTTCGAAATGCATTCTGGGAAACCTAGTGTCATTTGATGGAGGCTTTTGCATGGGAATATGTGAATCTCGCTTCACAAACCTTTGGCCAAAAGCATAAACTTCAGAAGGTTCATATTCAATAATATAGTTTTATTGGATACAATGCATATTAACAAGACATGACAATTATGGCATTATCATCACACAAACTCAAAGGTGTTCATACGCAAAGTTCGACAAGATGAGCTCCATGTTCACCTTCTCCTGATCAGGCAATTCATTTTATGTTCTTGTCATAATGAAAAATACATGTTCTATACTTCTCTAGTCCACTCAAGCACCACACTCTTGCACGCTCTCAAAAAGAAATAGGCCAATCCCTGTTTAAGACTAGTCCCTCTGCAGAGATCAGAGAATGACGCACAGCTTGGACGTGTGCCGCAGGCTCCGGTAGGCCTTCAGGCGGTCCTTTTTAGGGTACGAGGCGACGGGGGCGCTGACCACGCGCGTCACCACCGGCATGCTGTCCACGGCGCGGCGCTTGTGCGCCCGGTGCAGCAGGATCCGGTAGACGCCGGTGATGGAGCTGCGGCAGTCCTTGCCCTGGTTGTTGTGCAGGTGCTCGGCGGTGATGCCCAGCGCCTCCAGGATGCTCTTCACCTCCAGCTCGTCCTCCTCCAGCTCGCCGGGCTCGGCCTCCACCAGGTAGAGCGGGTCCAGCTTGAAGGGCTCGACGGCCGGCGGGAAGTCGACGGGCCGCAGCCACGCGCAGGCCATGACCTGGGCCACGGTGAGGCGGTCGCTCGACTGCGGCTGGAGGACGCCGCGGAGCAGCTGTTGGCACGGCTCGGGCACGTAGGCCGGGATGGCGTAGGCGCCGTCCAGGATGCAGCGCTTGAGCTTGGCCACGGTGTCGGCGCGGAAGGGCATGGTGCCCGTGGCCATGAAGAAGAGCATGACGCCCAGCGCCCACACGTCCACGCAGGCGCCCATGTAGTGCTCGTCGCGGAAGAGCTCGGGCGCGGCGTACGGCGGCGAGCCGCAGAACGTGTTGAGGGTCTCCTCGCGCCGGCTCACCGTGCTGAAGCCGAAGTCGCCCACCTTGACGCAGGTGCTGCAGGTGTAGAACACGTTCTCCGCCTTCAGGTCCCGATGGATGATGTTGTTGTCATGCTGCAGGGAGAGAAGAGAGATCAGTTCTTACGTTCTAAGTTCTTCTGAAGCATAACAGACCAGGGTTCCTCACATGACAATATGAGGGAGGACCCTTGCCACATCCAACATCATGCCTATTTTAGCAATGCTTCGATCAGGGTTCAACCCTCATTAATATTTAGTCTGAAGGGTTAACCTTTATTTACTAACTTGGCTTTGCAACTCACTCCAGCCAGGCTGATGAATCTCAAGGGAATATTTGGTACAGCTCACACACAACACATTTCAAAGGTGCAGTCCACAATTGGATCATGACTTTGCGAGAGTTCATTTGACTCAGCAAGCATCCAAATCAACAGATCAACCAAAGCTGACATGATGATACTTTAATGTTTTTTTCTTCCACAGACTCTGGCGCCCAACCAAGCCAACCCTTCGACTGGCCATCTCTACGGCTTGACACACAGCCGGACACGCTTACCATGTGCTTCACGGCCGACAGGACCTGGGAGAAGACGATCTTGCAGTCGATGTCCGAGAGCTTCCCCTCGGTGCTGATCTTGGTGTAGAGCTCTCCCCCGGCCGCGTACTCCATCACCAGGTGCAGGCGCGTCAGGGTCTCCACCACCTCGTAGAGCCTGATGATGTTGGGGTGGTGCAGGCGCTCCATGCTGGAGATCTCTCGCGAGAGCAGACGCTGTGTCTTCTGGTCCAGCTTGGTCTTGTCCAAGATCTTGATGGCCACTTTGTCTGTGGGTGAGAAAGGGGACAGCAATATATAAATAAGAGTGTATGTGGATACATTTGTCATCTATAAAAACGCACTACCATGACAAAAATGCACACCATGAAAGTGGAAAATATGCAACTGCAATACCACAGATGGAAAAAACAAAAGATAACTCGCGCTGGTTATGACCAGAACAAGAAGCTAATATTCCATTGATGTCACATCATTGCTTTCATCCCTGCTGATCGCTATGGGTAAGGCAAGGCAAGGCAAGGCAAGGCAAGGCAAGACAAGTTTATTTATATAGCCCATTTCGTACACAGAAACGTAACCACAGGGTACATAGTTCAACATCATTATTTACATAAATAGTCATCCAATGACACCATGCATCATGACAGTAACATATGGGTTCATTCACATGCCAGTAAGGCATGGCTTTGTAAAAGTTCACAGGAGAACTGCAGGGCATGCCCTATCTATCTGTCTTTGATATCATAACAAGTCTGAACTTGAACGGCAATGAAAGTGCTATAGTAATTCAATATGCATGAATAATTGAAGGCTAATGGCGACTTCTCCAAATCTGCTTTGTTAGGGGCACACTGAGAGTCTCATTACACCTCGTCGTGGATTTCCAGATGACCAAAGCCAGCGCCTCCTCGTTCATCTCACTGCTGGGGAAGGCCAGATCACATCTGTCCTCAACACACCCTTTCACTTTCTAATGAGGCGAGCTGAAATTCGAGACGTCTGTGGAGAAACCCGAGACGTTCCGATCAATGCAGGCCAGACGAGTCGTCCGCTCCCGATGTGGCGCTCGGAGGCCGCTGACAGAGGGAGCCGGGCAATCCCCCCCACTTCACATTACCATGTCAAGGAGGGCATCATAAAAATGATAAAATATGCAATGCGCCGTGTCGTGTGTCATTGCGCTTTGCCTGTAATGTGGTAAGCGGCCCAAGGTCAGATATCACTTGATTGCATCGGGGCCTAATTAATTGTGAGGGCGCTAGCACACTTCAGCTGCTGGTGGAAACTTCAGACAAGAGTGTGCTTGTGGGTGTCATGAGGAGAGGAAAATTAAGTGGGGAGTTAATACGTCCCATTTACAGTACGGTGCAATAATTCACAGGGAACACGTAAGCCACGTCATTCCCTCATGCACGATGTGAAATGACAGTTCTTATCAGTACAGTACTTCATCTGAGAAAACAGTGCCAGTGTCAACAGTTCAACGTACAGTAATTGGAAGCATAAGCATCAATGGATTAATACGATTTAATAAGTTGATGGAAGATCTATTAGATGATTTAAACAGTGTTCGTCTGTTGATGTTTAGAACGTTGTATTACCTTTCGTCAGGGCATGGATGCCCAGCTTGACGTGGGAGAAGTTGCCGCAGCCGATCTCGCCGCGCACCTTGTAGAAGCCGATGCGCCGGCCCACAGTCAGCTCGCGCACCACCCTCTCGTCCTGGCACATGTCCAGGTTGAGCTTCTCCAGGGGCGAGAGGCGTCGCGGCGGGCCCCCGCCGCCCTCGTCGTCCGTGCAGATGTCCGAGCTGTCCTGCCGGCTCCAGCGGGCGTAGCGCTGAGAGGGGCCCCCAGGGGGGGCCGCAGGGGCCACGGCTGCACCGGGGCGCACCGCGGGCACGGAGCTGGCGGAGGAGGAAGTGCCCGCCTCAGATGGGTGCACGGCCGTCATCCCGTCCTGGGGGCGAGGGGGTGGGGCGGGGTGGGGGCAGGTGGAAAGGAGGGGGTGAGGGGGCAGGAAGGAGTTTAACTCATGGCAAGGAGGTCTGGTCTTTTTCAGGTGACACACTGTCAAAGAGGCACAGCAGATGGATCATCAGCAAACACTGGAAAAATGGGAAAATGGAAAAAATGTTTTGTGAACTGAAATGTGAACATGGACTGACTTGGAACTGACAATAGACATTACAAGGAACACATAAACAACGTACATATCATACAAACACAAATATATGAGTAGCATTCCCGTAATGGTAAATAAAGCATTTATGTGAATGATGTCAATAGCACTAGTAAAAAAAAATAATCTTGTCTACACTACTTTCCTGAACATGGAACATTCTGGAGTGGATACAACGAGCTGATGAAGCCAATTCAACACGCTTGATTGGCTGACCTTTCTAGTGCAGTGACCGCTCACCTCTGCATCTTGTCCTCAGTGGCCACTCTGACCTCAGGCGTGTCCATGCGTCTCCGCATCCTAAAAAGCCCTCAGAAACGGGCAGATGCTAAAGTGGACGAGGGGGAGAGGAGCTGGTGGTCGCTGCTGACAGATCGGCTCTTGGCGCCACCGGCCCCTCATCACCTGTGACTCAAACTAATCGAGAGAGAGAGAGAGAGAGAGGCAGCGAAAGAGAGAGAGAGAGAGAGTGAAAGAAAGAGAGAGAACGAAAGAAAGAGAGAGAGAGAGAGCCTGGTGTTGAGTGTGCCGAGGGCGCTGTGATTGCCAACCTCCCCTGCTCCCAAACGCGGAGGAGCACGTCTTCCCCCCTCCCTCTCTTCCTCTTCCTCCTCCTCCTCCTCCTCCTCCTCCTCCTCCTGCTGCCGAGGCTCCTTTGTGGCCCCGCTCAGCGGAACATGATGTCTTCAGCACGAAAAGCCGCCCCCGGGGGGACTCTCCAGAGCTCTCTCCTGTCGCCAGCAAAAAGGTCCCTCTTCACCAGCGCCGCCACCGCCGCCGCCGCCACCGCCACTCCACAGGTCTCGACCGCCTCTCTCGGATTCTGGCTCCTCTCTGGCTCACGTTTCCCCAGCGTCCGGCTACCTCCCCTCTCTCTCTCTCTCTCGCTCTCTCGCTCTCGCTCTCTCTCTCTGCCGGCCACCCGGCTGCCGGGATTAGAGCGCACGCTGGTTGCCCACAGATCCTAATCCCGGCTTTACTTATCGGCTCTGCAAATCTCCACCTTAGTCTTTGGCACAGCCAGGGATCCCCTTTACGCCTATGGAGGGAGAGAGTGAGAGAGAGAGAGAGAGGGGGGGAGAGAGGGAGAGATAGAAGGATTTAAAGAGGACATGCCTACCACTGCCATATGCGACAGGTGAGTCTTTAAGACTCCTCATTAAAAACAGCCTCTTGACAACTAACAACAACAACAACAACTAACAACAACAACAGCACATCTGATCAAGTGACTTTCTTGCCACTCAAAAACTTTTTGCACACAGTGATTTCCAGTGGGTATACATGCGATGTGTACACGTTGTACAAAGAGTGGGTCAGGGGGGAAGTCCTTAAGACGTGTGTGCGTCTACTTTGAAATGATCAGTCCTAGAACATTTCTAGGACTCGTGGCAAATGTCTCACGTACAGAGAGCTCTTAACGACCTCCCCAAAGAGGAGACTCTTGTCCGCTCAGTCAATTAGTTCAGCAGGCTTGTTCATTAGAGCTGGTGCCGTACATCCGACAACAGTGACTCAATGACGTTCCAAGCTTCCTTGGGGTACCCATTCACTCTACCCTTTTCATTTTGTACCCCTACTGTATTATGTGTTTGAAGTGGTATTGTGAATAAACTAAACTAAACTAAGATATACTGTACAGATAGTCATAAAGACAGAGAGAGAGAGATAGATAGAGATAGAGATAGAGATAGAGATAGAGATACTTTATTCACCCCCAAAGGGAAATTACAGTGCTCCAGCAACCATAAACACAACACTCATACTGTAATCATATAATTCACAAGACATAGCCTAAAAAGATTATTATAAAAAAATTATTCTAAAAGATTATTCTTCTCCTTCTCTCTGCTCAGGGGGGAGTCATTATAAAGCGCTATTGCAGTGGGTAAAAACTCTTTCTGTATCTGTCTTTCTTACAGCTTAGTTGGCATAGCCTCCAACTGAAAACAGTTGGAGACTATGTTTGACACACATGAAGTACGTAACCATGGCCATATACACACAAAGGCTGATGGACAACTGATGACTTGTGAGACGTCATTAGATATTGTTTCTACCAAAAACAGTCTAACTAGATGTACCGCATAGCGGTACAAAATATTACCTCAGCTCAGTACACATTCTCTGTGTGTGTGTGTGTGTGTGTATGTGTGTGCGTGTGTGCTTGTGTGCGTGTTTGTGTGTGTGCATGTTTGTGTGTGTGTGTGTGTGTGTGTGTGTGTGTGTGTGTGTGTGTGTGTGTGTGTGTGTGTGTGTGTGTGTGTGTGTGTGTGTGTGTGTGTGTGTGTGTGTGTGTGTGTGTGTGTGTGTGTGTGTGTGTGTGTGTGTGTGTGTATGGCTGTGGGGACCAGACCATTTTTTTTCTGTTAAAGTCTAGTGGGGCTACAAGCCCACAAAGTTTCATCATGTGTCCCGACGTTTCGGTGTCAGGGAATCACTGACCAAAAATTCAGGAAGTTGATGGGAAAAAACAATCCCATATGACAGCTACGCTAGCTATGGTTACGCCGGTCAAAATAATCGCCGTTAAATAAATTTGTAGGCCTACCATCAAAATGCATTTGATGATTTTAGAAAGTAACATTAATATAAAGTTGCTATTAATTGGCTTAAAAACAGGCTACACAGCATGAGATAGATAGATAGATAGATAGATAGATGGATAGATAGATACTTTATTGATCCCCAAGGGGAAATTCAAGATGAAAAGGACAAAAAAAGTCTGCACACTAAGGCTCCAATAGATTATTTCTTTTATTCACCACATGTGACGTTTCGGGCCACACTGCCCTTCCTCAGACATAAGCAGAAGAAATTCAAGATGATGCATGATGTACCTCCTTTTAAACAGAAGGGCGCTAAATTGTTTTGCAGTATTACTCAAGATGAAGATCATTAGAAGATGATTTATAAGCCATGGCTCCTCTACTCTGCTGCTTAGCCTCTTATAAGACTCTGTTTCAGTCCTCTCATTCTACTAGTTACAATAAAGATGTCTGCTATGGGAAAACACTGATGGACCTACAGTAATTCAAATTAAATGATGGGCACAGTCTTAAGTGTACAGTCGTAAGTCTAACTTTACAAAAAAAAGGGGTAGACTTATCTGTGCCTAAAAGCAAAGAGCAACAACAGAGCTTTCTCTCCCTATTTATTATGATCGCTGTCATAATAAGCACATAGGGGTTTTGTCAAAGGGCACTGAAACGCCGAGCACATTCTACTTGGTGGATACTAGGCTGATAAGGAATAAGCCTTTTGTTTGTTTTGTTTTTTACGAACAAACACAAACAAATGCACACACTTACTCACACACACACACACACACACACACACACACACACACACACACATATAATGGCAGTGCACCCAAGATTGTACAAACACACAGCCCACTGGCAAGGCACACACACAGATGAATACACTCACTAACGTATACCCACTAGTAGACACATGCAGACTTGTCTTTTTGAAGCACTGCGCAAAAGTCTGTACAGACATTCACGCAGGTGAACAGAATACTTGCTAATACAGCAATGCAAATACTTCCAATTCAAATACAGACTTGTCAGATGTCACCGGTCATGAACTGTCCAATAATACAGTACTTTATCCATCGCTGCAGACCTTGGTTAGGTAGTGCACACTAGTTTGTGACCTCAAAGAGAATATGACGATAAATAGCACACACTGTACACACATTTTTCAAATCTGAGTTTCATCACTCATTCCGCAACCAAAGGTAGATAGAGCATGTAAGAGTTGCAGTGTACAAGGAGTTGAAGGTGTGGTGATGACGATAAGTTGAGAAGCGTGATTGATCTTCTTCGGACAGTACACTACATGCAGCACAGTGCAGCAGTTATGTTATGTACCCATATATGCCGTGTATCTACTGCACTAAAATAAAATCCACCATTACAATAAGGCCAGTAATATCTAAAGAACATTTTCCTTGAAAATAGAACCCTTACTAAGCTAAATGGCCGGTCTAGATTAGCCTTCGTTGCTAAAATAACTGATGACCACTTCAGCTACAATAAAATAATTGGGTTCCATAACAAATGAGAAACAGAAAAACCAACCTCTGGCATCAGACTGTTTTTTTTCCCCATCCAATTAATCTGGAAGAATTAAAGACCTGCCACCATCCATGTTTTAGCATGGATGAGGTTTGTGTTCTAGCGTCTTTGATTCTCTCCAGAGCCAGTGGGTCTGTCGAGGGGGGAGGGGGGAGGGGGGAGCAAGGCAGAGGAAATCAAAGTGTGTGTGCCTCTCCAGGATGAACACTCCAGCTCCTCCACCTTCAAACACCCTTCCTGTGCCTCTCCACACCACGAGTGCTCCCCACTGATCTCAGTTCAGGGACTGGCATGGACGGAGCAGCTCATTCATGTGGGAAACAGCAGGTGTGTCTGTGTGAAAACACACACACACACAAACACACACACACACACACACACACACTTACTTGATTGCATGGCCTACAATCAGTCACATGTAGGCTACAGCATGTAGCCTCTGAAATGAGGACCCGAAAGGTAATCGACTATTCAGACCAAGATCAAAAACAAAAGGCGTGTCAGGCAGACCTTATCAATCACAAGGGGACACCAAATCAGTGGCAATCAGAATAAATTAACACACTCCAAAGATGTCATTCTGAAAGAGAGCTCATTCGGGGGGGATTACAAAGTACTCTGCACTCTGCCATTTCAACACATCCTATACTTCTGGTAAAGACATGGAACCTGCCATAAAGTCTGTTTCACTCAAGTCACTTTGTTTATAACACATTTAAAAACAACAGGCGTTGAATACGCCAAATGACAAATGACAACGCAGTATCTAGGTTTTTACATCTATGGTCTGTTTGACCATTTCACCTGGTTGCCTGGCAATGCATTGTGCTTGCTTGAGTGTAGCCACCCCAGCTGAGGATTAGGCTGTAATTACTAGCTATCAGATAAGAGAGGCGAGCTCAGCATACACACTGCTCTGGTATTGTATTTCTGCAGTGAGATTTCACTCGGCCATTGGACGGACATTCACCAGAGGCAAACACTGCTCCTCACCTCTTTACATTGGGTGGGTGCATGTTCTACATAAGCCATAAGCATAGTAATAAACAATCACGTCGCAGAATGGATGACAGTACCCTAAGTGACCAACAAATGATGTCAAACTGACTTAAGAATGGTATCAAATTGAGTAAAAGTTTAATCTGTGCTCAGTGTGTGTATGTCTAAGACATGTCAGACTACTGACATTTGCTAGAAAAGTTCAAATAAGTAGCAGATAAAACAAGATGAAAATGCAAGAGTTGTGTTTCCTTTAATTGATTAGGTCATCTTTCAGTACCTGCTCTGGTGAATATACACTTCTAAAATTAAACTAAAAATATAGCTTTGATTTTTCTTCTTTTTTAACAAACATCACCTCACATTTAATGACTATACCCTTCCATTTCAACTTAACAACTGTACATGAAGACACAACAGTATCGGTATACAAGCATCTACCCATTTTCGTGCGCCTTCGTGAAAAACGACCCACATGTAATTCCAAATAGTGCGACATTACTCACCAGCTGGCTTTGAGCTGCTCAAGAGCCTGCACGTCAGGTGGCGCAAAATGTGGAGGATCATCAAGCTACTGACATCATCTCTTCCCCCATCGAGACAAAATAACAACATGTGCCTCGGCAGTCAGAGAGAATTCTGGGATACCCACTCAGAATCACCACCAGCGAGGGGAGGGGTGAGTGAGGGAAAGGAGCAAAAGAAAGAGTGAGAGAGAGAGAGAGAGAGACGAAGAGGATAAAGAGTGGGTGAGTAAAAGTGAGAGAGACAGAAAGAGTGATGTGAGCAAGGGAGCTGCACATTGGGGAAAACTGAGAAGTTTAGCATAGCATACAAAAAAAGCATACAAAAGCAGACTCTCTCTCTCTCTCACACACACACACACACACACACACACATAGAGAGAGCTCCCCATGTGCATTAATTGAGATGCCTGGTCCAGGAGGATAAAGAGCTCAGGGGTGAATAGATGGGAGACAATAGGAGGCCAGCAAGCCTAGGAACCAAGAGGTGGTCCACTCTGGAATTTGTATGGGCAAACAATTCCACGAGTTTTAGACACACACACACACACACACACACACACACACAAAACACCCCCCTGCCATTTTTAAATAGCTTGGAACTAGTGCTTTCTTTTACTGCATGTTTAAATTCTTTCACAAACGACAGCAATAATGAACCCACTTCTACATGTGCCCAGTTCTTTATGTCAGCTAGTGTTACAGTTTCAGTGTAGTGTTCACATGACCAGCAATAAAGTTCTTCATTGTTATTTACTAGCATTTCATATGCAGCGAAGGCCTCAGATGACTGATATTACCAGAGCACTGTGGCATGACTGTCTCCATATGGACAAAATACAAATCATCTAAGGAGGGCTGAGCGGCCAACTTTGTGATGACACTTCATCTCAGTTTTGTGATGATTGCAACTATAAGTAGAGTGTACTTATGGTAAGAGTCAGTTTTGTGATGATTGCACCTATAAGTAGAGTGTACTTATGGTAAGGGTTACTCCTCGCGGTGCAATGCACTGGCAACTGCATACAAAGCTTGCCTACTCAGCTTTAAAGGCCTAATAGCCCACTACTCTGTATATCAGTATACTGTGCAGAAATGTAAAAACATAAGCGAGAGAGGACAACTGAGGTTGGCAAATTGGACGTTCCGTGTTACGCACTCAGTCTCCTGATGGACAGGCTCTTCTTCCCCCGAGCGCATGAATCCACGCAGACTCATTAGCCATGATACTCTAGGGCCCTTATAGTTACCATGGCACTGCTAAGGAAGAAGAAATCCTCGCAATGCTGTTGGCATTCACCTCAGAGGAGGTATGTGTGTGTGTGTGTGTGTGTGTGTGTGTGTGTGTGTGTGTGTGTGTGTTTTCACCGGCTACATGGTAGCCTGCAGTGCAGCGATGGTGTTGACATCACCAAAATAAAAAAAATCTTAAACATGTTATTTTCTTTACAGCACCGCACTTCAAACTACCCCAGAAGTGATTGTTAGAAGTGAGGTTTGCCATTATTACATAACCCTCAAATGTGTCAAAAATCATCATAACAAAAAAATATTAATTAAGGTGCCATTTGATCATGTGTTGGCCTCAAGAAAGGGCTCGAGGCAGAGGGGAGGGGGTCATGCAGATGATGGGGAACCAGTATAAAAAGCTATTTCCGTTGCATTTGCATTTCCTGATTTATTCCGAGGCATCAAAGAGGCTTTTATCCCTCAATGCCAAACAAAGCTCACAACTGATGCACCTTCAAAGGCTCCAAAACACAAAAGTTTCACTCGGACGACGAAGGCCAGCAATCAAAGCAAAACTAATGAATAGCATTGCATTTGACAGTCATTAGGAAGACTCTATCCCTCAACCTTCTTTAAAGATCTATGCTAGAAGCTTCCAAGCAAGAACACTTCCATTGGAGTGCTGCTGTATAACACACATCCGTTCAATGTCCAGGATCTCAGCTGATGCTTTTGGTCGTATTGCTGCTCACTGCCACAGTTCAATAGCCTCTCTCTCTAAATAATTGATGTTATCAGAACTTAGTGACCTAACTTTTCCTTGGTGTTGCAGGCCTCAGCTGATACACCAGACAATATTTTGAACGAATCATGCACATTTGACTTGTTCATGTCCCTTTCCCCCCAACAACACTTAGACAACACTTAAAGATAGTTTACCTCTGTGATGGTGTACTGTAAGTCAATAGTTCCAACCTTTTCCCAGAGTCTTTAGCTTATACTTAGAACCGAACAACCAATTCATGTCAGATGGTTGTGCAGGTGGTGGCCCCTCTGTCCTGCCAGCGACAGCTCACCTTTAAATCACACCAAAGCTTTAACCACGTAGGTGGGTAATCCCTCCTATTGTCATGCGCTGAAACAAGCGCATTTTATTGACTCTCGCTGGCAACATCAATGCGTCATTTCAGACGAGCTGTGATGTAGCGCTCAGAGGCTGCCAGGTTATCGCACCTGCCCGTCAGGTGAAAGTACCAAAGACTAAGTAAACTCTGCATTTAATCTATAACCTGGACTTCTTGTGTACTATCAGGAATACTACTTGTATAATAGCAATAATTTCACCATTGGAATAAGCTGGTTGTTCGGCGAGAGATATTTTGTGCGTTTGGCATCTGTGACGGTGTTGGACACATAGGCTACTATGAACAATTATGCGAGACTGCATGATTGGTAAAATTGTGCATTTCGTCAGTAACAGTCTCAATTCACGCAAAAATAAATGGTTTGAAAAAAGAATATCGCTACCGTCTAATCAGTTCGACGGGCTACTGGTCATGCCAGTAGCATATGCTTGCAGCGCACACTGCGGGAAATAGAAAGATAACTCTTACCTCCGAACTAGCTGACACACGAGAGACGGCAGTGCCCATATTTAATAATCTTGTTGTTTTTCTCAATGACACTGCATGACTCCTCCTATTCACATATTGTCATATTCTCTTGAAGTGTATGATACTGATTTCTAACAGCAACAGGGAGTCGTAGGTTCTTGATTAACAGTTTTCGTGGCCAATTAGACGCATGGGGGAGGAAGTTGAACAGAATCTAAACCAACTGAAACCCAGGGAAGATGTTGCGTCATCAATATATTTTATTTTAAAGGTTGATATCGGATTTGCTTCTCTAGAAGCACAAATAAAGACAACGGATTTGAGTGTACAGAGTTACCTTGTAGGCTATACTGTGCACTACACTGCTAAACTAACGACATTGCTTAAACAGTATGAGACTAAATTATGTGCAAAACTGAATGTTATTAAGCTATGGTGCGCAGTGGGAACTATCCATGGTACTTACAGTTTTTGCTCTGGAAGGTCGGCGAAATGATTTCCTTGTTTTCGTTACACCCACCCGGCGAAATGATTTCCTTGTTTTCGTTACACCCACCGGTGACATTCAACACTGCGGTGGGGAGTAAAACAGCGTGTTGTTATGTTTATTAACTTAGGGCCAACAGACCTCTGCAAATAACATGAACACGTTTTAACACCAACAGTGTTGATGAAGTAGGCTACAGTATATAGTTGAGTACAGTAATCCATCATTGTAGCACACTGGATGAATTCCTCTACTCCGAAAGCCGATTCGAAGGGCTATGATCAAATGGGACCGTATATTATGTAAACACTCTGAATATCAAATCAATCCAAACAAAAGCATGAGGCATGGAAAACTTGATTCGAAGCAAACGAACCTTCACTTACAGTCGAAATGAGTCAGCAAGGAGTCGACTGTAGTTTGGAAACTGATTCAAACACTAGAGGGTAGCAGAGTAATATTGAGGTACCCGTCTGACTGACTGAGACAATCGGTCATTTGTTTCATGTATTAAAGCAACGATGGATATATGAAAATGTGTGAACATTGCGACATTATGTATCGCTTTGAGCAGCCTTTGTGCCCGAGGACTTCATTATGTGCTACCATTAAGTACTCCTTGTTTCGATAATGCCAATGATATTGCAAAACCACAAAAGGTAATATCTTCGCATGAATATTTACTTTTTGGTTCAGAAATACACTAGCACACCGAGAAGGCGTCATCAAACATCACCATCTTGTATGCTCTTGTTTTAAAACTCAAAGTTTATTAGACAATGCAATACTGTAACGCTCTGTGCCAAAGATGATTGAAATTGTGATTTTTTTTTTTGTCTTTTACAAAAGGATCCACACAAAGCTTGGTTCAGCGTGCATTCCCTGTGTCTGTTGATGCCCGGGGACGTTTGCTTAAAAGCAAAACCGTGTCCTACCGGATCTGCATAAGGGGTTTGTATGGAGTGCACTTTGAGACGCACATGCTGTTAAGCCATCATCAACAGTCACTTCCTTCAGCAGCCTTAGGGCGACTCACTCACCATCCTGAGCAGACACAACAACAACATCAACGGCAATGACTCGACACCAGACTGTGTGTAAACAAACGGAAAGTGTACAAAAATAAAACCTGTTTTCTTTGTGACACTCTTTGCTCTTATTGGTCTCTTTTCGTCGTCAATTGATCACTGAATTCTCCTCAGTCACAGCATGTTGTATTCATTTCATTTTTTTTTTTTTTTTGCTGGAGTCTTATGAAATGCGCAAAAAACAAGCAAACAACAAACACATAAGAAATGTGATCCTTCTACCAGCATTTCCTGCTAAAAAAACAACCAAAAACGGCATTCAAGCAATAACGCCACCTCAGCCCCTTGTGGCGCATACGGGAAGACACAGAAGGAGGAGCTCAGTTTCAAAATAAATATTACTATTTGTTTATTATTCAATTCGTCTCTCTCTCTCTCTCTCTCTCTTCCTTATGAGAGAGGGAGGGGGCGCAGGCAGAGTGAGTCCTGCCCCCTGCAGGCTGGGTTTCATACTTGCACTGTCTGCACTACGCCTGAATCGTCCACCTCTACGGTCTCCACGTGCACGTCCGAGTCTAAGTGTTCGTCGGTCACGGTCACGTGCGTGACCTCTCCGACCTGGATCTCCACTGTTTGGTGCTCGTTTAGTCTCTCCGCCGCTTCGTCCCCTGGGTGCGTGACAACTGCCACTGCCGCCACTGCTGCCGTCACCGCCACCCCTTCCTCCTCCTCCTCCTCCTCCTCCGCCTCCGCCTCCACCACCAGGGTCTCCTCCACGGTCACCACGTCCATATGCTCCACCCGGATGCCGTCCTCCGTGGTCAGGAGCAGTTCGCCGCCCTCCGCCGACACCTCGCCCGCGGAGGCGGAGAGGACGGTGGTGGTGGTGGTGGCGGCGGCGGACGCCTCGGTGAGGACGACCTCTTCCGCGGCGCCGGCGGTGGTGCTGGTCACCGAGTCGTCCTGGATGCCGTGCAGGTCGCGCAGGTGAATCCGGAGGTCGCGGGGCTGGGTGAACCACAGGTCGCAAAACGTGCAGTGGTTGGGCTTCTCTCCCGTGTGGATGACCAGGTGGTCTTTGAACTGATCCCAGCTGTTGAAGACACTGTTGCACACCTGAGAAAAGAAGAAGTTCATGGTTCCTGTTTATGGAGATGCTTTGTACAACATTTTTAGCAGGGCAATTCAAACTTAAACCTTCAAGACTGCATCGCAGTTTGCAACCAGAAAGCTCCTAATATGGTCTCCCCTCATTACTACTAACAGTCCACAGAAACAGAGGCAAGAGATTACGAGGGCTGATTTAGACACAAGAAACTGTCATTTGCAAGGACTGTTTTTCTAGACTGAGATGGACCGAGATGGAGGACACACAAACACTACCGCAGAGAGCCTCTTACCTGACACTCATAGAGCTTCTTCCGGCCCTTCTTGGCTCCGCAACCATTCTGACAGGCCGCCATGTGGCATTTCAGCGTGCTGTTTCTGGCAAAGCGCTCGTGACAGTCCGGACACTCGAATGGCTTTTCACCTGTGGAGAGAGCGCGCACACACACACACACACACACACACACACACAAGCCAAATGACGCCAAGGTCAATTATCTCTGGGTTCTTAAACTATGAAGAGAGACTGAGTATTCCTGATTAGAGATGTGTCACTTTGGGGATTTAAAGTGTCACTTTAGGGATTTTTTTTCCATACACAGAATGAACAGAGGCCTGATCCCACCCCATCTCTCTCTCCCACTTGCTTCCTGTCAGTCTCTTTACTATACTATCTTAATAAAGGCAAAAAGCCCAGCAAATATACGTAAAAAAACTGAATTAACAATTGATTAACATATTTTCAAAAACACACTTATGCTTTGTGTTGTCCAGATATCAGCTAAAGTTAGCCTGCAAACAAGTTAGCTCTGGAGCATATTTTCTTGTAATACAACATTATACCACCAGAGGCACTGTACAGAACACAAATCCATGATTATTGAGTATTGAGTGCATAGAGAGGTAGATATATAGATATATACCTTATTGATCCCCAAGTGGAAATTCAACATGAATGTAATGATGTGTTCAAGACTTGAATCCTACAGAATTCTGTGCCTAGCCCTTAACCACAGTTAGAGTAATGAAACTTGGCCAGCATGGGGCCAAGCTCAACCAGAAGCACCTAATATAAACACATTGATTCCAGTTGTTCTGAATTAATCACTTAGAACTTACAAAGCCATTGAAAGTAAAACAGAGGAAACAATGAGGGCGCAAACATATATTTTATGCCGTCCACCACCACCGCACGTCTGCAATGAGTGCCAGAGTTCAAAACGGAATGACTGAAGTGCACGTACCTGTGTGTTTCCGTAAATGCTCCTTGAAGTGGCCAAAGTGGTCAAACTGCTTGTCGCAGTACTCGCACACGTGCACCTTCTTCTGCGGCCGCTGCCGCCGCGACTGCTCCTCGGCCTCGTAGTGGTAGCTGTTCAGGTGCTGCTTGAGGGCGCCCTCGCGGGCGTACGCCTTGCCGCAGTGGCGGCACACGAACGGCTTGTTGCCGCCGCCGCCGCCCTCGCCGGCCGCCTCGTGGCTCTTCATGTGCTGCTTGAGGTGGTAGAAGATCTTGAAGCAGCGGTCGCACTTGTCGCAGCGGAACATGTTGTCCAGCTGCGAGATCTGCACCTCCACCACCTCGATGCTCTCCAGGGCCTTGGGCGCCATCACCGTCTCCTCCTGCAGCACCAGCTCCTCTTCCTCCACCACCGCCGCCACCGCCACCTCGGGACACTTGTCGGCTCCCTGCAGCGCCGTCTCCCCGGGCCGGTACTTGCTGGTGATGTCGGCGAGCAGGGCGAGGGCCGAGTCGTCGGACGAGTCGCGGGCGGCGGCGGCGTCGGCGGCGTCCACCACCTCCTCGAGCGAGGCGTCCTCCACGCCGTCCACCTCCACCTCGATCTCCACCGTCTCCGCCTCCGCCTCCACGGAGGGCAGCGTCTCGGTGATCACGTTGGACGTCTCGGCGATCTTCCTCTTCTTGGCTTTGCTCTTCCCCGCCAGGACTGGGCTGGAGACCAGCGACGTGCTGCCATTGATTCTACAGGAGAGACGTGAAAGCAACCTCATGATATTGCACATGCAGAACACAGGCTATAAATACAACTGCATCGAGAATAAATTCAAATTCAAAGTAAACCATTCTTTGCAAATGACCCAGGGACTGACCTGGTGTTCAAGGCTTTGATTGCTTCCTGCATCTGGAGGTACTCAGCCGCCCTCCACACATCACTGACCTCCTCGCTGCCATTGACCGACAGCGTGGCCGTGTAGGTGAACTCCATGAGGTGCTGAAAAGCCGAGTTACTCACTCCTGATGTAGAAAAGGAACGGGTAAAATCAGCATCGTGAGGCAAACAGGGACGTAAAATATAAGCAGCAACAGTATTCAGGCCTTCTGAGAATCCGGTGCAATGAGACACCTACCTTCAATCTCTACTAATGGCTCCTGCTTAAAGTCTTGGAAGAACTTGTGAAAAAACTGGCTGCATGCTGCCAACACAGCCTTGTGGGCCCTGAACTGGTGACCTAAAATAAGAATGACATAAGAATGTTGATGGTCTCTACTAGTAAACAAAATACAATCCTTGATTGCTTTAAACAGAACCTATAGTCAAGGCCAAAACTGAAACACCAAAGTTCTTCTGACTGTAGGAAAGCAGGTGAATGACCATTGACCAATGACCATCATGGTTGTAGAAAACAAATAATGCTAATTTCATGCCATTCAGATACAGGCTTTTAGTTGCTACTTCCAAGAGGACAAAATATGTGTGCAATATCTGGTCTTACCATCCACGATCAGAGTGATGTCTGTGAACTGGTCCAGTTGGCGCTGCTCGTTGAGCTTGTCGAGCATGACCTTATAATGAGCTGGGAACTCGTGTCCGCTCTCCACCTCCCCCTCATCAGCCATGGCTTAAGCCTTTCCCTAACGACACAAACATGACAGAAACATGTCAGAAAAGGAGTCACCCGAAGAGGTCGCATGAAATCTTTCGCTATGGTCTACGCTGAAGAACCTACACCTTAGTAATATGGGGTCTTTGTGGAGCGAGCTGCCCCTGCATACTTCTACTTACATGTTAATGAACACACGTTAGTCGGTCCTAAGGAAAATGTCACCAAAATGTAATGTCTCTTCTGTTACATCCATCAACTGACTAGCACAGCACTGTAGCCCTCAGTGCTTCATCACATTCGGATTAGAACTGGCTAGCTAGGTTGACATGGCTAACAGTGATGCTAGAATGGCTCTGGTGATGCTCAGTTTGCCTCGCTAGCTCTTCACTTCACGGGATAGCAGTTGGTTAGCCGGCTGCGTTTCAAGAGTTCAGATGTGTAACATAATCAAACTAGTCCAACTTCATTTTAACAGCTGTCATTCAGCCTCCCAGTTGTACATCACATGTCTCACTGTAGTCTACCAAGCTGACCAATGAGACGATGTAGGCAGCCTACAGAAACGACAGGGTAATTCAACGATGCTAGCTAATGTTAGCTACCAAGGCCCTCTAGCATATCGAGGATACATAAACACTGCACCAAAGCTCACTGTTAAACTTACAAATAATCATTGTACACCTCTCCGCAAAGGTAACTGGATATCGTAGTATACTGTATGAAGCCGCTCCGACCTTAAAAAACGCTCCATGCTCATTTCTAGCAGGCCTTTCAGTGTATTCGCCATTTGTTATTTGACCATTGGCATTACGTCATCAAATCGCGCATTAAAATCAGCTTTTAATCAGACATTTTCCCTTTCAAATGAGAGTTCTGAGAAATTACTGAGGTGACATAACCACAAAACCTACCTCTGTAAGGGTTTCACAGGTCTCTTAAGAAGTTTTTTAGAACGTGACTCCAGCAACGGTGTCTACTACGCTCGACAGAAAAGGGCGGTCGTTTTTCCAAGTAGGCCTCGAAATCCCAGAAGTCTTAGCGACTACTGTCGTACATTCAAGTTGCTCGGCAACTGGGGACGACGCATCTGTCTTCCTGTGCCATGAAAAGATGTCTGTGAACATGCTGTGGAAGCTCTTTTTCTGTGACTTTGCTATTCTCCTTAATAGTTTATTTGCATTAGGTTATTGCTTGAATTCATATTATTGATTGTTTATAGGCCTATAGCTATTCTCCCTACTGTGTAGGCCTAGGCCTACTGTAGGCTAATTATTATTGTATTGTTTTTATTTGTATGCCTAGTCGTTTTGGACAAAGGCATGCCAAATAGGTTCAAGGTTCAAGGTTCAAGATAGCCTACTTTATTGCCATTTATGTAAAAAACATATAGGAATTTGTTTCAGCAATACAGTGTGTGTTTTCTTCAATACATATAGTACAAAGACAGTGATGACACAACAGACAGACAACAGTGCATATAGGCCAGTCAATCTAGCTCAAAAAAGGGCCAAAACTTAAACTAATTGCAATAGTAATGGTTCATACTTTTTATTGATCCTTAAACCCTCCTGCATCACATATCAAAAATCTACCCATTTATATTTAGTGGAACATACTTTTATTCAAGGTCAAAGGTAGCAATTTCCAATGCATTATGCCATTGGGATTTACTACAGGTGAAATGGGTAAAATTTTAAACTATAGATATCAAATTGAAAATTTCACAGTTGTTTACTCACATTAAGGCAAATATTTTTTGTATTGCAAGTTTTCTGAAATGTGATGTTTAGATATGCAAATGAGACCAGTTTTACCTAAATATGCAATAATTTGCATAGGCCTATATATTTCTAGAAAACTAAATCTGAACAATAGGTACAGTCAGCTTCAAAATAATTGCTGCATTTTGCTTCTATATTGAATACCAAAAGCCTATGCAAAGGGAATATTAGATATTACTTCATTTCACCTCAGAAATGAGGAAATCAAGTCAAGTCAAAATCAATGCGTTTCAATGGAAGTACAGAACAAATGATTGTCAATGATATGGTATGATGGAAGTATCTCAATGCATGCCAAGTCACATAAGGAAGATATTGACCTTTAGACAACATATCAAGTGAGTTGGCATGCACTGAGATACTTCCATCATACCATATCATTGACAATCATTTGTTCTATAATGTACTTCCATTGAAATGCATTGATTTTGACTTGACTTGTTTTCCTAATTTCTGAGGTGATATGAAGTAATATCTAATATTCCCTTTGCATAGGCTTTTGGTATCCAATATAGAAGCAAAATGTAGCAATTATTTTGAAGCTGACTGTACCTATTGTTCAGATTTAGTTTTCTAGAAATATATGCAAATTATTGCATATTTAGGTAAAACTGGTCTCATTTGCATATCTAAGCATCACATTTCAGAAAACTTGCAATACAAAAAATCTTTGCCTTAATCTGAGTAAACAACTGTGAAAGTTTCAATTTGATATCTGTAGTTTAAAATGTTACCCATTTCACCAGTAGTAAATCCCAATGGCAAAATGCATTGGAAATTGCTACCTTTGACCTTGAAAAAAAGTATGTTCCACTAAATATAAATGGGTAGATTTTTTATATGTTAATTAGATATACCTAGGGATCACAAAAAACTTTGAATGATTACTATTGCAATTAGTTATGGGTCAAACGCTAGATTGACTGGCCTAATACTGTAGAGGTAGTGATGATATTAATAATAATAAAGTGCAATGGGATGGGCATCAGTCATAATCATTCAATGGCCAAGTGACATTCAGATGACACTCAGTGGGGTAGGGGTGGTGGTAAAGGACCAGCCGCATTAATCAGTCTGACGGCTGTGGGGAAGAAGCTAAGGCGGTGGCGGGTCGTTCTGGTCCTAGGCACCCGCAGCCTTCTTCCAGAGGGGAGGATGGAAAACAGGCAGTTCCCTGGGTGTGTGGGATCAGCTATGATCTTACTTGCCCTCTTCAGTGCCCTGGTGTCATGGAGGGACTTAAGAGAGGGCAAGGGAGTGCCAATCACCCTCTCTGCTGACCTTGGACCTGGTCCTTGGCCGCTGCAGCAGGGAACCAGGTGATTATGGAGTGTGTGGGAATGGACTCAATGATGGTAATTATGAACTGATTCATGATGGGCCTCGGCAGCTTAAATTTCTTCAGCTGCCGGAGGAAGTACATCCGTTTATGGGCTTTATTGAGGAGGGTTGTGATGTTTAGTTGCCATTTCAGGTCCCTGGAGATGATCAGACCTAAAAACCGGCATGATTCTACACTGGTCACCGGTGTTACCCCCAGCATGATGGGAGGGGGCGGGGTAGGATTCCTTCTGAAGTCCACCACCATTTCCACTGTCTTTGATGCATTAAGCTCAAGGTTGTAACGGCTGCACCAGCACTGTAACCGTGAAATCTCCTTCCTATATGCGGACTCGTCCCCCCTGGAGATGAGACCCACCAGGGTGGTGTCATCCGCAAATTTAAGGAGTTTTACGGATGGGTGGAGTGTCAGTGAGGTACAGCTGTTGGTGTACAGGGAGAATAAGGCGGGGGACAGTACACAGCCCTGGGGGGAGCCTGTGCTGATGGATCTGGGGCTAGATGTACATTTCCCCAGTTTCACCCGCTGGGACCTGTTGGTGAGAAAGTCCATAATCCACCTGCAGGTGGGGGTTGGAACCTGTAGCTGGGAGAGCTGGCGCTCCAGGATAGAAGGGATGATGGTGTTAAATGCCGAGCTGAAGTCCACAAACAGAATCCTACCATATTCCCTGTAATGTCCAGGTGTTCCAGCACATAATGCATAGCCATGTTCACAGCGCATCCTTGGACCTATTGGCTCTGTATGCAAACTGCAGGGAATCCAGTGCAGGATCAGTGATGGACTTCAGATGGGCCAGGACAAGGCGCTCCAGCACCTTCATGACAACAGATGTCAGGGCGTCAGGTCTGTAGTCGTTGAGGCCGGAGACCTTGGCCTTCTTGGGGATGGGGATGATGACTGAAGCCTTGAGCATGTTGGGACACGGCACAGCTCCAGAGAGGTGTTGAAGATGTTGGTCAGCCCAGTGCTTCAGGGCCGATGAAGAGACAGAGTCCGGGCCAGCCGCCTTGCGAGGATTCTGACTCCTGAACAGCCGTCTCACCTGCTGCTCGGTGACAGAGAGGGGGGGAGTGGGGGGAGGAGGGATAGGGGGGAGAGAAGGGGGCATGAGGATGAGGGGGAGTAGAAGGGGCCTGTGAATATGTGTATGTGTGTGTGTGTGGATGTGTGAGTGTGTCTAGCTGATATGGCCCTCGTGAACAGAACTCCACAAAAGTTGGTATGCATTCAGAGGATGTCATTATGATCATACACTTCAGATTTCATGCAGTTCTGAACCTGCGATTACAATGCCTCATTTTTTTTTTCATATTTTATTAGGTGGTGCTATACCTAAAATGAGTCGATATGGGATGGGTTGGCATGAGACCAACTTTCGGAAAAAAAAAGTTGATCACCCTACGGTCTTTGAGATACTCACAGAAATTGTCAGAAATTTGCTACATCAAAATCAATCTTTTTTTTGCTTTTAATTTGTTTAATAGATTTCAATTTCAAGACATGAGGTGATTTTTGAGCTCACATGTATTGTGATAAGGGTCATTATTGCATCTGTTCAATAATGTTGAATAAAACCTGCATGCCCATACAGAATGGTATAATATAAAACGTGTTGCTTTACTGCAGTGTGCATGAGGATTGTCCACCAGCTGCTGTCTATGAGTACCATTATCAGGGGTTAAAGAAATCACACCCTGCAGTGCACACCCTCTCTTGTATAGTGGTTTGTTTTAGTCTATAGAAGAGCACACATCAAATTACACATTTCTTTATTCCAAGACATGTCTGTGGCAATATCTTGTGATGTGAGGATTCAAACTTGACAAACTTTGCAAGCTCAAACTTGATTTGACATACTGCATCACTGCCACATTCTCTGGATACAGATTTAGTTTTTTCCATGAAATTCTGTTAGGAAGACTGTAACTGACATTTTGCAATAACTTCTTGGGCCCCGATTAGCTCTTGCTAAAATGAATCGTTTTTATTTAATGAAATTCTGGAGGACTGGATGAATTATTTGATGGGAAAAAAACACCAAATCCAACCATTATGCTGATACATTTATTTATTTGTCAGGAAGAAGGAAAGTTTCAAATCACACATGGTTGTTTAGCTCCACACTGCAAACTCTCTGAATGCCAACCTGACTACTTGGAACACACAAACGGCAAAGCGGTGTCGCAGTGAAGATCATTCCAAGCGGCACCAGCTAGAGAAGACACAGAACATATTCAAATCATGAAAAATCCACATCAACAAAGAAGATGTTTTAGCCATCTTGCATGGAACTAGTGTACAATATGTTGTGTAGTGCAGAGAGAACTTGTATGAACCAATGCAAACCTTTACAGAACAGAATGAGGATAATGTTTGGATAATGTTTTTGTGAGGATAATGAATTACCTTCGTAGTTGATGCTAATACAGTGTTCATTTCCATCAAGGTTATCAGGCTCCCACAGTTGCCAGTTGGAATAGTCGAATTTGCTTCCATCAGTCCAGTACCATACAAAGCCCTGCATACAAAAACATCTTTCATCAGCATCCCAAAATGAATTTGAGCATTTACCCATTTGTGTTTAATATTTTACTCATAGATTTCCAAATCACAAAGCTGATACTGTAAGTCAGAATAACGAAATACGAATACGAAAATAGACAGACTGCAGAAGGTTAAAGTTACCTCAGCAGATCCCCCGCCTCCGATCCACGTCCACAGATGTTCCCCTGATATGGTCCCGACTAGTTTTGCCTCGTCACTGTTGTGGATGGATGCGAGATGCGCTCCCTGACTCACACAGTAGCCCTGAAGGTAAACAGTCAATCATAATCAAAAGGAAACAATTCATTTAAATGAAATAATCAATCCATCCCATAAGTCACATTCAGAAATGTACAGAGACAGTGGCTCTTTTAATGAAAGATATTCCATTACCCACCACTGCCTTAGTCCAAGTTAGAGCATTGGGGAACAACTTGAAACAGCGATTTCCACTGGGGCTCCATCCTGACTCACACACATCACGCTTATTGACTACCTTCGCCTCTGAGAACAACAGACAAGTGAACCAGATCAAGATGACGCCATATTCTCACCGTTGTGGAGTATCTCAAGAAAAAGTTGACCAAGTAAAAATGTTTATACAGATTGTTTACAGTCACCATCAGTCATTGTCACTTCATAACCTTATAACCATGGTCGCCTTTTGCAACATCCATTAAAAAAGAACAAATTCACAAATGAATAATATTGTCCCACTCACCTGTTGCCATGCTTAGTGCAAGCACATAGACGAGAGTGAGGACAAGCAAAGTCATGTCTTGGCCAGTAATTATTCTGAAACACACACACACAGACACACACAGACACACACAGACACACAGACACACACACACAGACACACACACACACACACACACACACACACACACACACACACACACACACACACACACACACACACACACAATGACTAAGCTGCATACAATAGTTTAACGCAACAATTTAACGCAAACCTCCATTCAAAGAGTAGATCCAACAACATTTCTTCACCTCACTTGTTATATCTATGAATTAGATTCACAACAAAATACTACTACAACTGCTACTACTCTTGAAATAGGACTATGACCACATCATTAGACCACATTACAAGAGTATTCACTTTAAATGTAATAAACAAGATGTAGTTGTTGAATGTAATATCAAAAGCAAGTAAGACAAGTAATGTTTACCTCATACAGCTCAAAACTGCTACAAGGTAAATGGATGTCCTTGTCAAACATGCAAAATTCTAAAGATTTTATATCCAAAGAAATATTCCCTCCCACCCTATTTAAATATGTCAGAAGCAAACATAGTTGGTTTAAATAGCATCTTTTCATCAGACACAATTTCATGTTATTCATTAAAGCCATTAGTTACTTTTGTTATCTTGGTTTCTAGGCCTATGTTTCACCATTCCCAAAAACAGTTCCCCTAGCAGTTTTACCTTTGATATCTGATAACCAATGAGCCTTCTCCTTTGACACGCCATGTAGTTGGTGATTGGAGTATAACAAACGAGATTTGAGATTACAAAATGTGTTGCATCTTATTTACCAAGACAAATTTCAGATATTGTGCAGGCACGTTTACAGTATACTGTGCCAATTAAGTCTTTCTGCACATGCAAGCAGGCAAGTTTGGCATCTTGATATGGTATCTAGACCTATGTGTTACCTTTCCAAAGAACAATCCCATTTCTGTAAGTTCACCTTGTGGAATTGTGTGAGCAAAAATGTGCTACTTTTACAGAAAGATATCTTTTGGATTCTTCTCCAAACACTTGAACTTGGCAGTGCAAATACTCGTGCCAAGTTTGCTACAAGAGACTAAATAATCACAGTCTTTTGTGCATTTAAGTTCAATCTGTCTAAACATCTCTAAGCAGACATACTAACAGTTCCGTCAGAAACATGGCAAAACATGGTCTGCTATTTGAACAGATGACATAAGGCATTGGGGCTCTGGGCCTATGATGCAGCCTAAAGCTCCATATGTGTTATATTTATATTCATATTCACCTTTTGTTATTGTTTTTATCATCATTAGTTTAGTGCTATGTCATTTTCACAAAGACTAAGGAAATAGTTGTGGATTGTGGAGACCTAACACTAATTATAGGATTGTCACATTGTGGAGTATCACGTGGCACACGTGGAGTAACAATAGATTTATTAAATGAATCAAACTTAACAGAATGGATTAAGTAAAGTCAGTGGAGTAGGATTTGGAAATTAAAAAAGCGTAAGCAATCAGTATAATGCATTAATTCCCTCATTAATGGTTTCATGAAATGTGAAAATTGTACACAAGAAACTTAGCCTACGTTCAAGTTCTAAATTAGAGATGGAAATGTTACACAAGGAACCTCCTGACTATAAAATTATGACCTGAAAAGCCTTTCATGCCTTGCCGCAGGATACAGCAGGATTCCTGTTATGCTGTCTCATTTTCGCTCTCACAATTACAGTCTTTCAGAAAAGGGGTTATTCTTTGGAAAGGTGCACATAGATAGATATATACTTTAATGTCCCCATAGGGAAATTTCTCTTGGACTTCTCAAAGTATATGACAATGTATACACACAATGTACAATAAGAGTAAAGCCTATGGCAATGAATAAGAAATACCATACAAAATCCTCCTGTACCACCTGACTGTTTTAGGGTGTTTGTTTAAGGTACGTAGTAAGGGCTTTGATTGATATGGGGACAACTGAGTTTTTAATACATAGGTCTAGATACCATATCAAGATCCCAAACTCCAAATAAATCATCTGATGAGAAGAATGCTGGATATATTGTTTATGAGAAGATAATATTGTCAGATATTATATTAAACGTAAAATTGCACAAGGTAGGCTACCCTTGTGGGAATGGGAACTGTTTTTGGGAATGTTGACACATAGGCCTAGAAACCATATCAAGATAACAAAGTAATCCTATTATGACTTTAATGAATAACATTAGATTGTGTCTGATGAAAAGATATGCTATTCAAACCAATCAGTTTGCTTCTTTAAACAGGGTGGGAGGGAACATTTCTTTGGATATAAAATCTTTACAATTTAGAATGCCCATTTCCCTTGTAGCAGTTTTAAGCTGTATGTAGTTACTTGTAAGTCTTTCGTCATTACATTCAACAACTACATCTCTTTTTATTACATTTAAGGTGAATATCGTAATGTGGTCTATAGCAGTCCTCTTTCAAGAGTAGTAGTAGTAGTAATAGTATCTTA
>NC_085009.1:6479343-6531843 GCF_963854185.1 Sardina pilchardus | reverse complement strand
GACCCTTTTCCTCCCCCCCGGCTTCTTTCCTAAAAAGCTCCACAGTCTCGAAATCAAGACAGGCACGCTCTGTGGTCATCTGTGTTAAGGTCAAATGCGTTTCAGCTAACCTAGCCGGGCTATCACCCTGAGTTCTGTTACCCCGGGGGGGAGGAAAAGCGCCTGGTGCACTCTCCTCTGAATGGCTGTGGTATTTCACAATGGGATTGCTGAAGTAGTGATTTGGCTCTGAGAGGCCTGTGTGGGAGGCTCCTCCTCACACATTTGTGGGTGCCGAGTGTAAGTGTGAGAGAGTGTGTGTGTGTGTGTGTGTGTGTGTGTGTGTGTGCGTGTGTGTGTGTGTGGCCGCAATAACACACACAGAGCCCGAGGTGGGAAAGACCACACAGGCAAGACGTTAGTCAGCCAGTTACTCATCCCGCAGCCCTCGGTGAAGAGGTGCAGGAATAACAAGTGTGGACAGATGACCGGAGCGCCGGGAATTCTGTTTACTCCCAGAGCACCGGATCGGATTTCTCGTCCCTCCGGATTCTCGGCATGAGATCCACATGTTTTATATGTGTGGGTTTCTCCTCACAGCCCTGGCATTTACTGACAACGGCGTGCCTCACTCACCCAGGGTTTGGAGACTCTTCTAGAACGTCACTGTTAAAACCACTGTCATATTTGACAAGCATGATACTTCAATAGATAAAGTTAGCTGGAAATGAGAAAGGGTTCCGAGGAAGTGACTATCTGGCTAAAGAGTGATGAGGCCTCTGACAGACAGACAGACAGACAGACAGATGGAGAGATAGAGGAGAAGAAGGGAAAGAAAAGAGGGAGGAATGACAACAACAAAACGCTGCCTCTGCCTGGAAGCTGTAAAACGCGAAACCACAGGTGTGTGGGTGGGTGTGTGTGCGTCTGTGTGTGTGTGTGTGTGTGTGTCACAGTGTGTGTGTGTGTGTGTGTGTCGCGTGCGTATGTGCATGCAAGTTTGGGCGTAGTCGTCTGACGGGCCCCGGTTCCTGCTCCACACCTCCAGGCCCCGCAGGGCTGCGCGGCTCGTTGGGTGGTCTGGCAGTAGCTCCACTCCCAGGCAGGCAGGCAGGCAGGCAGGCAGGCAGGGCCTCAGCCTCCTCCCCCTGTCCTTCACCCGGCTTCTATTCCTCCCAAATACTGACAGTGTGTGGAACACACACACAGAGAGACACACACACAAACACACGCGGACACACACAAGCACACATGTGCGCACACACGCACTCATGTCCACAGAGAGACACACACACAGTCACACATACACACACACTCAGGCACACACGCATACAGTACACACACACACAGTACACACACACACTCAGGCACACACACAGACACACAGACACACACACACACCCTCGTGCTCACACGCTTGTGTCCTCTCTGCCAACTGCTGGCTTAGCTGCGTGCTGCAGTCTCTCTCTTTCTCTCTCTCTTTTTTTCCTCCCCTTCTTTTCCTCTCAGCGCTTCTTTTCATTCTGTCTGCGCCTCCGTGGCAGAGCCGATAAAGACAGTGAGGAATTGTTACGCTGCGCCGTCTCACTCGTCCCCAGTCGGCGCTTCTATAGCCGCTCTTGACAGATTGCCTTTGCCCAAAATGCCCAACAGATCTGCATGTCCATCCATGGCCTATGTGAAGGGCTCTTTGCTGTCCATCCTGGTTATAATATTATTGGCCTGTGAGCACTAGATGAAAACCTTGTCTATGAAGTTTTTGAGTACTTATAAAGCAGTTATTGTACTACTGCTAATACAAATAAGCATTGGTATGCATTTTAAGGTTAATAATAACTGTGAAATTATCTTATAATTGTCTACACTTTGAAGTTTACACCTCTATGAATTGCTCCTTGGCCTTGCACATGATTTAGCATGTGTTAACATGTGAGTAGTCATTTCTGTGCAGAAAGCTTTGTAAAATCATCAGGTCTCTAAACCAAGAACACCGTTGTTTCTTTTGTAACGCAGGCGGCAGTGGTGGTGGTGTTCAACTTTGCCATGGTGCTACTGATCTTCCCCGCCATCCTCAGCATGGACCTGTACCGCCGAGAGGACCGCCGCTTCGACATCTTCTGCTGCTTCGTCAGGTACAGGCCCCTCCCCTCTCAGTCGCACACACACGCCTCTAATCATCACGCGCACACGACCTGAAGAGCCTGTTTGGCTACAGTTACAGTACCAACCGCGAGTCCTCCCTCATATACACCTGTGAACCCGAGTAACACCCAGTGATTTACACCCCCAAGTGGCTAAAATAAATAAGACCTATAAACACAAAAATGGAAAAGGTGACTAGAAATGGCTTCTACAATTCTGTGAGAGTATAGTAGAACCGCATTGTGCTTCATTTCAGTCTCATTGTAAGTAGTGTTCAGGTAGTATCCATTTGTACTTTGTATGTAGATGACTTAATCATATTATAAAGAGATCATGAAGAACCGTTCCTTCCCGCTTCTCTCCCCGCAGCCCATGTGCCACCCGGGTGATCCAGATCGAGCCGCAGGCCTACGTGGACGGCTCGGACGGCAGCCGCTACAGCCCTCCGCCGCCGTCCTTCGGCAGCCCGCCGCCGTCCTACAGCAGCCACAGCTTCGCGCAGCAGACGCAGATCACCATGCGCTCCACCGTGCAGCTGCGCACCGAGTACGACCCGCGCACGCAGGCCTACTACACCACGGCCGAGCCGCACTCGCAGATCCACGTGCAGCCCTTCGCCCCGGCGCCGGCCCCCGCGCCCGCCCCCGCGCCCACCGCCACTAACGTCAACAACAACAACAACAACACCAACACCGGCGCCCACCACAACTACAACAACAGCAGCGCCAGCGGCCACCGGGCGGCCAGCGCCAGCAGCAGCGGCATCGGCACCAACGCGGCCACCACGCCCAGCGGCGCCGCCCCGTCCGCCTCGTGCGCCGGGGCGCCCGTCGACCCCGCCTTCCCGTCCTCCTCGACGCCGTGCCAGAGCCCGGCGAGCGCCAGCTCCACGCGGGACCTGCTGTCCAACTTCTCGGAGCTGGCGGCCGGCGGCCGCGGCCACGTGCACCACTCCTGCCCCGAGCCGCCCTGCTGGCGCTGGAGCTTCGCCTCGTTCGCCGAGAGGCACTACGCCCCCTTCCTGCTGCAGCCCACCACCAAGGTGAGCGCCGCAAACACACACCGCTTCACACACTTTCCACGGAGCTTTCCATTCACGATGTTACATCTGTCTGTGTAGCTGAGAAGAAAGTCAATATCAATATCAAAATGAGTATCTGGTAAACCGATACTTTACTACTCATAATCGATTCCACTACAGTAACATTAGATGTATGTTTAAAGAGCACCTTTAGGAATCATGAATAATGATTCCTAAATTAAATCGAAACAGGACCATTTGCATTTATATGAATGGATTCATTGTCTAAAAGTTAGAAATAAGCTTCAAGGGCAGTTTTTATCAGTATTGTCGTTATGACATTTTTCAACATGCCAAAAAGCGTCACGTTTTCCCCGCTCCACGGATGAGATTGTGGCCTTGACTTGATTGCGGTGCCTTGGGCCTTGTACCTGTGCAGGTGGTGGTGATCATCCTGTTCCTGGGCCTGCTGGGCGTGAGCCTGTACGGCACCACGTGCGTGCGCGACGGCCTGGAGCTCACCGACATCGTGCCGCGCGAGACCAGCGAGTACGACTTCCTGGGCGCCCAGTTCAAGTACTTCTCCTTCTACAACATGTACGTGGTGACGCAGCGGGCCGACTACCCGCGCGCGCAGGGGCTCCTCTACGACCTGCACGGCCGCTTCGAGTCGGTCAAGTACGTGCTGCGCGAGGACGACGGCCAGCTGCCGCGCATGTGGCTGCACCTGTTCCGCGACTGGCTGCAAGGTGAGAGACGGCGCCGGTGTCGGAGATGACAAAGTGTGCGTACAATCATAGGGAGGCCTGACCATCATAAAGGCTTTTGGGAGGGCGTTCCGATATTAATTGAGCCATTTATTCGTGAGTTATCTAAAACAATCTTAGATGTGACACAGACACACACACATGCACACACACACACACACACACACGAACACACGCTTCTGATGTTTTTGACAGATTCTATTAGCCATCATCTTGGGAGCTTCCCAAAGAATTATGACTAAAATAAATCTCAGTCTGACTGACTCATACTTTTTCTACTTTGATAGATTTTTTTGCATTCCCGTCTCTAGGGATCATTATGTTATTGCATGATAAAGATGTCCCTGATTGATGAGCCATAGAGAATGTGGGTGTAGTTCTTTTGTCTGCTGGTGGAAAGTACCATCAGAACCTACACCCCCAGTTCACATAAACATTCAAAGAAAGCCTCTCTGCTCAGCTCGCAAAACATTATTTCAAACGCACTCATGAATTTGCCATGTTGGGTCACAGCGATGTTGTTTTTAACGTCGAAAGTGACTTCAGTTTTTTCTGGTCGCTGTTCAGTTCTGTATTTTTTTCTCCCTCTCACGCATGATCCCCCAGCACATGTCCCGGTGTCGTCTGTTACTCTGCTATTACGTGCGGCCCGGCGATGAGAAAGCGCAGGTCCCTTCCACTAACTTGTGCAGCTGCGCCTTTCAATAAAATCGCATTACGATAAGTCACGCGGGGAGGTTGGGAGGTCCGCCGTGCGGTTTTTCGGGGGATTGTTGTTGTTATATCAGACGCACAACACAGCTGAGGAGCGCAGAGCCCCTTGCCCCCCCCCCCACACACACACACACACACACACACACACACACACACAGAACCGCAGCCGCAGATGTCTCGGCGAGCTGTTGGGTCTCGCTGCCGAAAGACGAGGAGAGTTCACCTTAAGTGTGCGTCCCAAAACTGGAGCCTCGCAGGTGGTGACATGTGGCTGGCTGGGGGGGATTAGGGGGCTGCTCCAGGTGCAGCTGTGGAGCGGAGCGCCATGGAGACGTAGAAGGATGTGTAGAAGGAGGTGTAGAAGGAGGTGTAGAAGTGACGGTGCTACATGGTGGAGCAGGAGAGCAGGGGCGGCGGCGCTCTCTCAGGCTGGTGCACGAGCATGGGTGTGTGAGGGTCAGAGTTTGGTGTTTTTCTCACTTCATATTTTCATACCTCTATCCTTCGTTCTCTCTCTCTCTCTCTCTCACTCTCTCTCTGTCTTTTGCTTTCGCGCTCACCCTCTCTCTCTCTCTGGATTACGAGATGCCTTTGCTAATCCCGGGGCAGATCAGACCCAAAGATTGAGTAAGCCCTCTCCTGAGTAGGTCCCTCTGCACTAATGGCAGGGTGGGAACGTTCCCTTGTCACTGCCCCACCACCACCTCCACCTCCACCTCCACCTCCACCTCCACCTCTCCCTTCTCCCACAAACCATCTCAGTGGCGCACAGGTCGCATAGGTCGCATAAGACAAAGTCTTTAAATGTCAAATCAGATGCTTTTCATTTGGGGCCTTTTTCGTTCAACATATGACTATATTTAACGGCGTGTGAATGTGTTTATCCTTCCATCTGTGTGTGTGTGCGCATTTGAGAGAGAGAGAGAGAGAGAGAGAGAGAGAGAGAGAGAGAGAGAGAGTGTGTGTGTGTGTGTGTGTGCGCATTTGTCCGTGGCAGTGTGTGTTTTACAGTGGATGCCAGAGAGGGAGGGGTGGGGAGCCGTCTTTAATATTGCGCTTTGAAACGGCTCGACAAATTGGATGCAGACAGGGAGATGAAAGCGGGACCAGAAACAATGTGTCCCAGAAATTGGCCACTGGCAATCAAGGGAGTGAGGGAGGAGAGGAGGAGAGCGAGGGAGGGAGGAAAGAAACAGGAGAGGAGAGGAAGGAGGAGGAGGAGGAGGGGGGAGCTCAGAAGTGGTAGACTGTATAGTATCAGCACAGCTCCCCACCCAAGGCCATCCCCACCCACCAGCTCAGCCACTGAGCGAACGTCGGCAGAATTTAGAAATGTAGCAACTCTGGGAGTTTATGGCCTTAAAAACTGACACGGCGGATCAGATCATCTTGAGATTTCCAATAAATTCACTTGTCACCAGAACTATTATTGTTGTTTGACATTGTTGGATTTTGGCGCGTTTGACGCGTTATTTTATGGCCCATTGTGTCTTGAATGACGATGAGATGATTTTTTTTCGAGAGTTTTCTCGGGAGCATCTTGGCTTTGAAGCATGAATAATGAAAACAGACGCCATCCGAGCGCGAGCTGTGTGGTTTGAATTTTGAAACTTTGCTGTGTCACATGTGTCAGCGCTTTGTCGTTTGTGTCGTGTAGGTCTACAGCAGGCATTCGACCATGACTGGGAGACCGGCCGAATCACGCGCAACAACTTCAGGAACGGCACTGACGACGGCATCTTGGCCTACAAACTGCTGATCCAGACAGGAAGGAGAGACAAGCCCATCAACTACAACCAGGTAAGAGAAGCTCATCCGCTCACGAAGACAAGTCTTCTAGAATCTGCCGAGGCACTTTTTACACAATTTTCACATTTTTGTTCCAGGGGAACTAGACCTTGCTGTAGGCTTCTCTGTTCTCTATGGTCATAGAAGGAAGGATGGCATCTAGAACCTCTAGGCTCCTCAGCCTTGTGGGAACATTTTTGTGTGATAAAGTGCCGTAATTCTGTAGTTGTTGTAATAAACTCTAGGGAACTTCTTTAAAGTGCATTTGAGGTAACTGCTTAAAGTGCATTTGAGGAGTCTAGTTGAAAACATGGATTCAACCAATACCGCCAGATCAGATTGTGGGGTGTCTAGCACTCTCAGTTTGTCACTCACTTCATAACCACTCGAAGACTGTGAAAAGCCTACAGACAAATCCACCAACCTAAGATGACACTGTGTGTTTTCTTGAGTGGAGTATCACAAGGGAGGGTTGTGGCCCAGCATGGGAACCACACCTGCCATATAAATGCACCCCCCTCCCCTCCCCCATCCTCCTCTCTTCTTCCCCAGTCCTCCCTCCTGATAGCTTTACCAAGCGCAGGAATTTAAAGGCCTTACAGGGGCTACAACCCACCTCTGAAAAAGCAATTAACTCTTCATTTAAAACCATTTGTCCCATTCGTATGCCACAAGGAATTACAAAAAACTACGCCTGACGGGAGACCGGCAGCACGGTACAGTACGGCACGGAGAGCTACTTGTGAGCTGACGCTTCTGGACGAATGTCTTCGATTTGAACACATTGCGGACATCTGCGTTTATTTCTGTCTGTTTTGTCTTAAGCACTCGCGAGGCCTAATGTGTGTGTGTAGCGAGGGTGAGCAGGGGGCCCTATGCGATGCCTCTCGCAGTCAGCGTTCTGTGTCTGAGCTTTCGAGGTTCACTTGTCAAAATGCACTTGAACAGCGAGCCAAAAAAAAAAAAAAAGGGAGGCACACGTTTTTGGCGGAACACGCCAGGACCCAAATCTGTTTCCCGTTCTGCTCTCGGTTAGTAACATGTTGAAAAGTGTTTGATAGAGTGGGAAAGAATGAAGAGGGAGAGGAGGTTATGTGTGTGTGTGTGTGTGTGTGTGTGTGTGTGTGGGGGGGGTGGGTTGGACACGTCACCGGTGTTTGTGTGCGGCCGGCTGACGTCATTTCCTGTCCGTGTGAGGAGAGCGTAGCGCGGCGGGGCCGCCCGGCCGCCAGCCCGCACTCTGTGCCTCCCGTGACAGCTTGAAGACATACAGTTGTTGCGTATCCTGCTGCTTAATTCAATCCAGATCTTTGGAATCCAAGTCCCCCCCCCTTCTCTCTTTCTCTCTCTCTCTCTCTCTCTCTCACTCACTGACTCTCTCTCTTGCCCTCGCTTTCTCTCTCCCCCTTCCCCCTGTTTTTTTTTTCTTTTCTCTGCTCGGCTGCCATGTTCCCTTTTTGAATGGACTGAGGGAAGCTTCATCACATGGTCCCACCTTCTTACTGGAGCAACACGTTGTGTGTGTGTGTGTGCGTGTGTGTGAGAGAGAGAGAGAGAGAGAGAGAGTGAGTGAGAGAGAGAAAGAGAGAGCAGTGGAACTAGTAGGAACCACTTTTACCAAGGGTGCATTCAACATACCCCTACTACTGGCTTTTTTTTTTGAGAGTGGTTTGTATGGGTGTGTGGTCCATTCCTGCTAAACTAGCTTGGCATTTTTTTAAAAAGCTTTTGACAAATTTAAAGGAATAGTTACTGTGTCTTGGAATGTGTGTTTGTGTTTGTGTGTATATGTGTGTGTGTGTGTGTGTGTGTGTGTGTGTGTGTGTGTGTGTGTGTGTGTGTGTGTGTGTGTGTGTGTGTGTTTAAGAGCGAATGAAAGAGTGTGTACGTGTGTATTTTTTCCACGCACTGTATGCTGGTGTGTGCGTTGGCCAAAAAATGTGTAAAGTCATTTTGCAAGAGCTGGCGGTGGCGCCGGGCATTCTGACTATCCGTAGGGGTCAGGAGAAGCAAATGTTAGGCCCATTTCTACAGATGTTGTGTTATTTTTATAGCTGTACTCCATTGGCTGGGTGGCATTTCCCCCAGTGTTAACAGCAAGGTTAACTGCACACAGACGCACCCAGGGACTCCGGCCAATTTTTTTATTGTTACGCTAACTCAAGCAATTTTTCTCTCCCCAACACCCCCTCCCTTCAACGCAACGCAACCCCCACCACCCCCCCCAAACACACACACACACACACACACACACATGCTCATTCACCCCTGACTTTGAGCGTTTGGAGAGGGGGGTGGATTTATGGCGCAGACCACCGCTCTGTAATGGTTTTACCTTCTCAGGAGGCAGCTCCAGGAAAAGGGAGGTTTTCAGGAGTAAGAGATTAGCACAGCGGCGCTCGGCGTTTTGAACATCTCACTGCAGAGAGTGAAGGAGGACACCGTTGGTCTTTGGCTGTGTTTTTATTTCTTCTCTCATCTCGCCCTATCTCTCTTTTTATCTGTCTCTCTCTCCCGTTCTCTCTCTCTCGTCCTCCCTCTCTCTCTCTCTCTTCTCAGCTCTCCTTAAAGTACCCCTACCCCATAATACAAAACAAATAATGATATTTATTGCTAATGTTTAGTAATAACAGAATCATGAGAAATTGTTAGAGTATATTCCTGCAATGTTCATCTGTTGTACTGCCATTCTGCGTCCCACTGGCACACATTATTAGTTCTAACTGGACAAAACCTTGAGTCAGCTGTGAACTCTCGCCATCGCCCCGTCCGTCCAGTCTCGTGACCCCGCTTCTCTCCTCTCCCTCTCCGCCCGCAGCTGACCCGACAGCGGCTCGTGGACGCAGACGGCATCATCAACCCCAGCTGCTTCTACATCTACCTGTCGGCCTGGGTCAGCAACGACCCCATGGCCTACGCCGCCTCCCAGGCCAACATCCGGCCCCAGCCGCCAGAGTGGATCCACGACAGGACCCAGTCCCTCTCCGACAACTGGTTCAGCAGTAAGGACCCCTATGCTTTATTTGTTTAAAAAACTAAAATATACCACCTCTGGATTGAATACCCAGTTGTGGCTGGTTCTCTAAAATGTCCATGAAGTAGTTTCTTGTATTACACTTGTTGTATGATTATTATTATGTTGCATTTTAGTTACCTAAAATATCGCCAGAAAATAAGTTCACAATTTTTGAGAATTTTTATTTTTTTTGCCTTGACACTTCATCTAGGTTTCATCCCACATGTTTCTAATCAAGCTAAAATTTGAAAGTGCATTTTAGTCATACACTCTAAAATGCACTAAAAAGTCTTAAGGGCGGTGGTAATGATATGTCGGAGCGTAAGAGCTTTTGACAGAGTAACACTGTAGTGTGTGTGTATGCAGTGTGTGTGTGTGCAGAGTGGAGGCAGGTACAGTGAAATAGCTGGCGGTGTAAACAGGACCCAGTGTGGGTTTAATTTTCGCGAGTGCTCGCCGGTTTATGACACGCATGCTGGTTGGTGGTATTTCAGCTGCGGTTAAAAGGGGGCTTTGCCTGGGGAAACGTGATTGGATAACAAGCGGAGAGCGCCGGACCCCTGGTGCTCCCGCTGGCAGCCCTCCAGCAAGCGTCCTAATGTAAATTTATAGCGGAGATTATAATGGGGGGGGCGGCCGGGGGGCGGGGGGGGGGGGGGGGGGGGTAAGACCACGTTGAGCAAGTGGTGATGTCTGGACCGGACTTGGTCAGGTGGGAGAGAGACCCAGGTTTGTGCCTGCACGGAAACAGACCCCCACCACCACCACACACCACACACTCACACACACACACGCGTGCGCACTTTCTCTCACACATACTACACACCCACTTCCCCTTCCAAGCTTGAGTGCTAAGGTCAAACCAGGTTGGGTTTACAGGTTGAAAATGAGATGTTTCCATGAGACGCCGGAGAGTAGTAGAATACCGCTGAGACAAGGGAGAAGGGGGGGAAAAGTCAACATGGTAGGAAAGTATCAGATCCAGGTTTAAGATAGGCCTTAATTCTTTTTGTCAGGTAGGAGTGGTTGGATGTTGCAGTGGGAAAATGTTTTGGGGATTCCGAATATGGTATTTGACTTTATCCAACTCCCCTGCTTGTGGTGAATGGGTTTTAGGGTATTCACAGGGGAAGGTTTAGAGGTGACATTGACACTGCAATTAATCAATCAATTCATCAATGGCAGGAATTTACTATGCATCGCTGAGAAAGTGTGACATATTGCATGTAGTTCGACAAGGGCTATGGAATGTTCACTTTCGCCTTGCCTTAGTACACATGTCCATGTTAATTACTGTGTCCATTTGAAATAGTTTGCCCATGTTAATTCTACATTTACAGGAATTGTAAGAAAAAAATGTTGACAAAAATTCTAACTTTTGTGATCTTCTCTCTCTCTCTCACCTTCTCCCTCAGTTCCTGCCGCTGAACCGATCGAATACGCACAGTTCCCATTCTACCTCAACGGCCTCCGAGAGACGCCGCAGTTCGTGGAAGCCATCGAGAGCGTCCGGGCCATCTGCGGCAACTACAGCCGGCAGGGCCTCCCCAGCTACCCCAACGGCTACCCGTTCCTGTTCTGGGAGCAGTACGTCAGCCTGCGCCACTGGCTGCTGCTCTCCATCAGCGTGGTGCTGGCCTGCACCTTCCTGGTGTGCGCCGTCTTCCTCCTCAACCCCTGGACCGCCGGCATCATCGTGAGTGGAAGCCGCCGTGCCGCCCCAACTAAGGGGGGGATGCACGATCAAGATTTTTTAAAGTGAAAACAAAAAAAAAAAGAAAAAAAAACGTGGGGGGAGAAAAACAAAACAAAAACAAAAATTTGGTGACTTTGTGGTGGAGATGTTGAGACGTGATAATGCTTAGATGAAAAAGGAGATGAAGTGAGTAATGAGATGAAAGAGTTACTAGTGTCTAAACACTCTCTCTCACTCCACTCCAGGCACCCAAACAGTAAACAACAAGAACACATGGCGCGGAAAAAAAAGCACAATAGCCACTTTGTGGGAGATGTCGAAAGCATAATGATAATGACAAAGAGTGGAGGAAGTAATGAGCTGAAGGAGTAGTTAGTGGTTAAACACCCTTGTGCTCTGTTGTGAAATACACAACTCCACATGTATTTAGGCACTCAGGGAACGTTCCACGAAGGGTCATTTTCAGACTGTCCCTCAGCGGCCTGTTTTGAGGTTTTTTTTTTCTTTCAGTTTTCCAGATTTTAAGTCAGTCCCTGGAAACAGTGCTCTATTCAAGCTATATGAATTCATCATGTGAAAAGTAAATCACTATTTACCGGACTCCAATTAGACCTGTATAACATTATTAAGTTAATGTATGTATCTGTGAGAACATGTCTTCCCTGTTGCTCTGGCCAAATTGTAACGTATGTTGTCAGAGAGGCTAAGAGTGGAGAACAGGCCCAGTGTTTGCATAGGCCTGTTCGTTGTGTTTACGCTACACTGTCAGGGCAGGTTTTGTTTAGTCTACGGTGCGCCTTTTCAGACATCTCAATGAAATGAATGTGAGGAGACAAGCAGGTTGCCCAGGCAACCACAACTCCTAGTGTTGCCCTTAAATATGGCTTTTCGTTCTTGTATAGGTTTCTCTTTATTATTTTTTTTTCTTTCCCAGATGCTTCCCGCTCTCTCTCTCTCCCTCTCCCTCTCCCTCTCCCTCTCTCTCTCTCTCTCTCTCCCTCCCTCTCCCTCTCCCTCTCTCTTTCTCTCATACGGTTTCCAGCCCCTGTCCCTTCTTTATTGCAGGGCAGTGTTTAAGCCATTTTCAGTGGCTCTAAAACCCCTCCAACAGGATTTCTGATTCCGTCCACGTGCTTCACAAGACAGATAAAAGACCAAGTTACTACCCGGCTTTGGGCTTTTACCATTTAGCCCACCTCCCCCATCACCCACGCCCAACCATCTCGACCCCCTAAACCTGACCACCAAACTGGAATTTGTTTTTGCGTTCCACCTCCTCGCTCCCCTCTGCTGCAGTTTGCTTAAGCCACCTTCCCTCAACCCCCCCCCCCCCCCCCAACACACACACACACACACACACATATCACCCCCCCCCACACACACACCTCCCACCGCACTTCTTCAGAGGCTCCCGGGCCCCTTAAACCTGAGGCCAATCAGCTGATAATGGCATTAGCCACCGGCCCTGCTTGTCCTCTGTCAGAGAGCACTGGGCACCGGTTCCACTAACTGTCTGCACACTTCACTCGGCCACTTGAAATAGTCTGGCCACTCTCCATAAATATAACACCACCACCTAGGATTAATAATTCCATTTGTTCCAGCCCTTTTTTTTTTAAACTCGTGTGACTCGAGACGATCGGAAAAAATGATCTCCATTTTATAAACATGGCGGTGACTTTGTGAACATTATTAACACCTTTTCGAAGACTCTTTTATACATTCAACCGAATTCGTTTCGTGACATCTCAAGAGTGTGTCGTTTGTCCCTGCAGGTGCTGGTGCTGGCGCTGATGACAGTGGAGTTGTTTGGAATGATGGGTCTGATTGGCATCAAGCTCAGTGCTGTCCCTGTCGTGATCCTCATCGCCTCGGTCGGCATCGGGGTGGAGTTCACCGTTCACGTAGCACTGGTGAGTTGAGGCATAATGCTGCACAGTGCGCACACACACACACACACACACACAGTTTTTCTGTTAACTCCAAGTGTGGCGTCTTGAAAGTATACAGACCTTAGTGAAAGTAAAAACAGTTTGTTCTGGGAAACGTCTTGACTGTTAACTGTTAACGCTCATAACGTCAGAGCCCATCCACTTTGTCTTAGCACTGCCTCAGTGGCCTTCACCTCTCCTCTCCTGTCCTCTCCTCTCCTCTCCTCTCCTCTCCAGGCTTTCCTCACCGCCATCGGCGACCGCAACAAGCGCGCCATCTTGGCCCTGGAGCACATGTTTGCCCCCGTGCTGGACGGCGCCTTCTCCACCCTGCTGGGCGTCCTCATGCTGGCCGGCTCCGAGTTCGACTTCATCGTCAAGTACGACATTTTTTCCGCTACAACACTTTCCCTCCGCCACCGTCGCCTCTGGATGGCCCTCTTGCGCTTCTGCTCCTCTCTAACACTCACCTGACTCCTTTTTATTCCGTATGAAATAATGCACAGGGAACATATCTCCCATGCTGCTTCATTTAATGGAGGGGCCGTAATATTTATTAACGTCTTTAACACTTATAGCATGTGGTGAGTGCCCCTCGTGGATAGAGGAGAAATGTAATTTCAGGTGTAGGAATTAGCCCTCGAACAAGTCAACGCATTCACGTTAATCCGTAGAGGCCCTGCGGGACCGGCGGGGCGAAGGCCATAAGCTTAAGTCACGGGAGACGCGGTGTGCGTATATATCTCCCTTTAGTCCGTATCACTTCAGCTGTTAAGTGCTGTTTAGTGTTCCACTGCACATACCATCTGTCATTAGGCGAAGGGTCAGTATGATTCCAAAGAGGCATCCCTGTGGGAGGGAGAAGAGGTCTCTGTAGCGTTGATATCTCTAATGCACTTGTATGCATAGCGGCCCTTTGATGTGGATGACTCTGCAGAAGGAGGAGAAGTGGGGGAGCGGGGGGGGGGGGCTAGGGCTGGTGATCAGGCCCCCATGTCACATAGGAATCTACCTGAGAGTCCAGTCACGCATGAAAGCCATTGCTCCGCAACTCCTCACCCTCCTCTCTTGATCAAATGCTCTCTCTTTTTTTCCACTCTTTGTGGTATGTGTGTGTGTGTGTGTGTGTGGTTGCGTGCATGTATGTGGTGTGTGTGTGTATCTGTGCATGTGTGTGCATGTACAATTGGTGGAAGGGCAACTCAGAGCTTCCACTGCTTTAAACTTAACTTACATTTATTCAACAATTTGCCACTTTTAAGGTATATTTTTGTTTTGGTTCTGTGGTTTGGGTTAGACCACCCTGTAAGAATAGCTTTCAAAGCAGGGTAATGCTAACTGTATTTCCAAAATACACCAGTTTAGTGACATGCTAGCAAACATTTATAAGGATTAGCTGTACAGTGTTTAGTGTTTGAAGTTAACTCACTAGATTTAGACCAAAACTCATCACTTCCTTAACTACTTTAAATCAAGCCTCAATGTCTTCCTGCAGAATAGTTTCGCAGCGCTCAAATGGTTTCACACCAGGTACTACAACTATCGTTAAGATTTCAGCAACAGCGAGAAGGCCAGAGCTCATAAAAACCTCTTTTCTGCTGTGTAAACATGCTACTTTCACTTAAAGTCACTGTTGATTTAAACTTTCGTTTTTTTATAGTAATTGGCTCCTCATTTTAAATTTGTAGTTCCTCAGTAGTTTGGTGAAATGTGTGCATAGGAATTAGTCTGTCCAAAGTTGACTATCTCTTCACAACCCTGCAAATGTGTGAATGAATAAACACACACACACGCACACACACACACACACACACACACACACGCACACACACACAAATACACACAGGGTGAGGAGTGTGGAGTCTTTCCTCACCTCCTGAAAACAGCGTGCAGTACGTGCCAGCTTGAGTATCAGTAAATATGTGCGATTCCCTTTGAAGCAGATGTCAGGGAGGTCAAACGCGCCTCCCCACAACAATCTGACTTTATGGGAGCCCGTTTCCTGCATCTGCATATGTCGTGATAATGTTTCACACGGAACTCTGTGTAATTTAATCACATGCAATTAAAGCACAATGCTGAGTGATAACTCAGGCAACATTTATGGTGAAGTTTACGGCACTCCGTAATGCAATTATAAACAGTTTCATTTCGCCATACCATCTTGTATCTTTTTTGAGATTCGTGGTTCTCCGCGCAGCATTTGGAAGGCGAAAAAACGTTTATTGTATTTTTGCGGTCTTGCAGAAATAAGTGCTCCCCTGGCTTGCTCTGTCAGATCCTGTGAATATTTGGAGTCCAAACAGACCCCAGCGGCTCTCTCTGCAGGGCACGTATTTGGTGAAGAAAGATATTTTTATTCCCTTCTTTTCACTTGAGGCATTAAAAACACATCTTGGACAACACACACACACACACACACACACACATATATATTTTTATGTATATATCACAATGCGTCCATCCCTAGACCAGCCCATTTAGCTGTAAATCAGCTGTAAATCCGAGGGCCTCTCCTACAGATGGCATAATACTATGGAATCCGTTTTACAGCACGGCCCATAATGTATAGAGAATCCACACAGGAGAGAGCTGATAGCAGATCAGCTCTCCTACTGCTATACCAGGAGGACATCTTCCCTCCGGCCTGTCGTGTGGCAGTCTACTTTAAACTTGTCACAATCCTTTTACCAATTGCGACCAGTCGTATTTACACAACGAAATTCTAGTGGCCGCTCTTTTTTTTTATGTGGGGGTGGGTTTATGAAGCACGACCGCACACTTCTCGACTGTAAGTCGATTTCAAAGGATAAATCTAATGGGTGGTTTGATTGAACCCAGGCTTCCAGCTCCAGTGTAAACACGGAGGCCTCCCCCAGCCTCCTCATGGTTGGAGCCTGCCTAAATAAGGGGCTTCAGCCTGGAGCCCTCTCCTGGGCAGGCAGGCAGGCAGGGCTGGGTTGGGCTCGGCAGGCAGGCTAGTTGGGTGGTTGGTTGGTTGGTCGGTCGGTTGGGTTGGCCTTGCTTCGCGTCTGCATTCGGCGTAGGAAAGGAAAAAAACAACAAAAAAAAAAGCAAACTTGGCCGGTGCCACGGCGGCAGCACTCAAGTGGTCACCCTCCCAGGCTCTCAATTAAACGAGAAGCACGAAACCGACGCCCGCCACTTTGAAGTGCCGCCGCGATCGAAATAAACACGGCGACGACGCGGCGCTTTGAAGTCTCGGAAAGCTCAGTAAGAATAAACATGACGACTCCTCTCTGAAGTGCAGGGGCCTGATCAAAAGGAGCCCGTCAACCCCCATTTGAAATTGAGACTGTAGGTACCCAGTCCACCATCTCGCCATTCAAAAGCCACAACGGCTTCTGTACAAGCTAAGAAACACTTACAGGAACATAAAAGGGCACTAATAACAGTTACTATCCGCATAATTAGAAAAATAAAACAAAACGTGAGAAATTTAACAAGACAGACCATTTAACTAGATGTGTTCAAACGCATACTCAAACAGGGAGTGTACAGAGGAAAGTTCCCCTCCAGAGCCGTGGCGGTTGACTAGCAGGCGGCCGCTGCATCTCTAAGGGAGACAGGCTTCTCCTCCTCCTCCTCCTCCTCCTCCTCCTCCTCCTCCACCTCCTCCACCACTACGGACCCCAGCAGTAAAACCAGCACCCCTGCACTCCTTCAGGCTGGGCCCAGCGCCCGAGAAGATCAGTTATAAATGTGTCAGTGTGTTAAGTCTAAGTCCCAGCTGTGGTACATACCAGCTGGCAGGAACCTACCCCCCCTCAACGCACACACACACACACACACTCACAGTCACACACACACTCACACAAATCAAACACACACACTTACACGCACACTCACACTTTCTTTCACACACACTCACTCATTCACCCACCCGACCTTAACAGTGTTTGAAAAGGAGGACGGGGCATGTCCCATTCATTAGTGTGGCGTGTCTCCCTTTGTGATAACTCTCATCCGTGTGGAATTACTGAAACACCTCCAACACTAACAGGGAAAAATGGGAGGCTCACACGTTCAACGCAACTGAGCGCAGGCCGCCGCTAGCATATTTGTAATCAAACTAGACATTCGACAAACCACAAAATCAGTCCACAAATTTCATAGGATGCTGAACCTTACGTATCAACTTTCATTAAGCAAGTTTTTGTTTGAGCAAGATTTTTTGGCTTCAGCGGTTGGGGCGGAACCATGTATTTTTTTCCACTGTTCAGAAGTGTTAGGTTTGTGAAGTGCTTTTAATTTTTTTTTTTTTTTAATTAATTGGAAGCAGCAGCGCATATTTTGACAGGGGTGTGCAGTGGATAATAACTATTTGTGTGAAAGCAGGGCTATTTAGCCTAATCCACTTTCCCCTAGTTAAGCAATCACATCCAAAGGCCCTTTCATCAAGTCTTTAATTGCATATTTCTGCCGCTCAGAACTGCTGACAGACGATACCCACCTCAGTGTGGATTTCAGATGTCGTTTTTTTTCCCCCTTCCTTCTTTCTTTCTTTCTTTCTTTCGTTCTGCCTTTCTTTCTTTCTTTCCTTCTTTTTCCCCCCGCAGTCACTCTGGCCTTGGCAGATAAGGGTGGCCCACCTCGGATCAAAGCAAAACACAAAACATAATTATTTCACGTAGCGCGATCAAAATGTTACTCGAGATTAAAATAGCGATGCCTTGGCCACACCGCAGACTTGAGTCAGTGCGGCGGCGGCGCAGGAGCAAAAGTGAGGCCGAATTAGAGGAAAACAGTGACCAGAAAAAAAATGACAGAGAAGAGTGAAGGAGACCATTCTACGGCATTCCTCCACCTCTCAGACTAAATTGTTTAAGTTCACCCTTCACTTCATTTGCGCTGTTTTTTCTCTCTCTCTCCCTCTCTCTCTCTCTCTCCACTTCTCTCCCGCTCTCTCTCTCTTTTCTTGGAGAGAGGGAGGGAGGTCCCTGTCCCCGCTGCACACAGCCTTTGCTGGCCCTCTTCACTCTCCCCACATTCCTCTTTTCCCCCTTGTGTGATTGTATTTCACGCCCTTCCAGCCTCCCCCACCCCCCCTCTCGCCCAGCCCCTCTCTCTGCCTATGAATTAATCAACTAATTATATTTCCTCTCTCCCTCTTTTTTTCTGTTTTTTTTTTTTTTTAATGCTGCTTAAACGTCTAATCTTCTTTGGAGATTTTAGTCTGATAAAAGGTAACTGTTCCTTTCAGATTTTCTTGTGTCAGTCTGTCTGGTGGACCCGGTGAATCTGTTTCGTTTTTGTTGTTTTTGTTGTTGGGTCTTTTTTTTTGGTGTTGTTGACATGTCTACTTTGTTGTATTTGGATAGCTACCCTTGTCTGTCTGTCTGTCTGTCTGTCTGTAGTAGTAACGTGTCTTTTGTTGCTCTCCTTATTGCAGATACTTCTTTGCCGTGCTCGCCATCTTAACGGTGTTGGGGGTCCTCAACGGGCTGGTGCTGCTCCCAGTGCTCTTGTCTTATTTCGGGCCCTACCCAGAGGTAAACGTGCGCACAAGTGTGTGTGTGTGTATGTGTGTGTGTGTGTCTTTAAGTCGTTCCATGTGGGATTGGTCCACATACCACGGCAGGCCAGAGGCATGATCTCAGAAAACTGTTCCTTTCATTTCCTCCATGCACCTCCCAGAGGACCCTCTTGGACTGTGTCACTACACGTCAAATCATTTGCATGCCTTCACACAATATTTGTGCTCTCGCTCGCTCTCTTAAAAACAAAACATCAATGTTATTTTAATCTCCTGAATGTAGGATAATTCATATTAATAATAATATTTTTAATAATTTATAACATAATATCTTTTTTTACTACATAAATAAATGTACATGATTAATGTACACAATAAAATGGAATTTTTGTTTGTCTTTGTTTGTTATTACTCTAAAGCAGCATGCGATGCTAATCAGGGTGTTTGGTCTTTGGCATCATCAGTGTTGTTGTTGTTGTTGTTGTTTTTTAAAACATCTCAGGTCTCGCCCGTGGATGGCCGTAGCCAGCTGCCCACGCCCTCACCAGAGCCCCCGCCGCAGGTGGTCCGCTTCTCCGTGCGGCCGCGCCACACCACCACGGGCACCGGCTCCGACTCGTCGGACTCCGAGTACGGCTCCAACACCACCGTGTCCGGCATCAGCCAGGAGCTGCAGCAGTACGACCTCCGGCCCAGCAGGGGGAAGCAGCCCTCGCACCAGGTGGACCTGCCTGCCTACCCAGTGGCCTCGGTGAGTCCAGTTCCAGCACCGGAATGGGTTGCAAGTTGTCCATTTTGCAGGATGCAAGCTGCAAACTGAGGACCTAACAGTCCTATCTTGCTTCAATTCATAACATGATGAGACAGTTGATTAAAATACTAGTAATTGTACACACTGAGAGGGTGCACTAATAATTTTAAACTATAAAAAGATTTAAAACCTGCTGTTCTCACACAGGCCACATGAATGCCCTCGATCTATTTGTCCATTGGGATAAAAAAAACAATGTATTATCTTTGTTTGGTGAGAACACATGATGCATGCAAACCTCTCATGATCTACGTTTGTTTGGCTACAGACTCTTTGATCATCTTTTATTTGGAAAATTGCTGTTTTTGTAAAGATCTCTCGATGCCGTTTTTCTCACCCCGCTTCTTTCCCTCGTCCCAGGCGGTGCACTCTGACCCTCGGCCGCCTCACGTCCTCTCGTCCCCTCCTCAGGAAGCCGCTCCGCCCCACCTGGCCCGCCGCTACAGCAGCAGGGAGCCCAAGAGGGAGCCGAGCGGCGGCGGTCACCAGCAGCAGCATCAGCACCGCCGTCAGGCCCCCACGCACCCCTCCCACACCTCCCAGCCCCCGCCCCACCGGCCGCGCACGGACGCTTTCGAAACCGCTACTGACCCCAGCGCCGGGGGCCGCTTCCCTCACGACGGGCCCCCGTCCGGCCACGGCAGCAGGGGCCAGCAGCAGCACCACCGCTCGCGGGCGCACCACCAGTACCAGGCGCCGCCGCCCCCCCACTCCCACCCGCACCCCCACTCCTCCAACCCCGCCTACGGCCAGCCCATCACCACGGTGACGGCCTCGGCGTCGGTCACGGTGGCCGTGCACAGTCCCAGCTACCCCCAGCCCTTCACCCTGAGCGACAGCTACCCCCGCCAGCCCTTCCAGGAGGCGTACTCGGACAGCGGCAGCAGCGGGAGCAGCAGCCGCCGCAGCAGTCCGTCCTTCCAGGACCCCCACGTGCCCTCGCGAGACTCCTACCGCCACCGCAGGTCCCACCTGGAGGGCATGGAGCTTCAGGACATGGAGTACGACGCCCCCAGTGGCCGGCATCGGAAATCCTCCAGCTGAGGTGAGAGGCGAGGACACCACAGTCCTAGATAGAGTGGGAGAGTTCCCTTTATAAAATTATATTATATTGTTATTTATGATAGTTAAAAATGGCCTGTTAGATTGAAGTTACACCCTCATTCAGTTAGTTTTATTCTAGAGAACTCATGGGTATCAATAATTGGGACCTAAAAAGAGAAGTTTAAGCTGTTTGGTTGCCAACGTTTGAGGAAGTAAGTGATTTAGTGTCAGCAACAAGCTGCTTCACTCAAGTTACGTTGACCTCTTCAAAAAATTGTCCTCTGTTCATAATTTAACAGACAATTTATGTCATATGTGTTTATTCAGTAATGCTTGGTTCCCATTGACCCAAATACAGTGTTTATAGCTGTTCTCATTTTTTTTGGTGAGACATGAAATGTTTCACTGCCATCAGCGAGCATTTCATCAGATTGCGACCTCTCACAAACCAGACGCAGATTGCAATTTGCATGTGGAATGCACACACTGCCGTTGACGGGTTTTAGAAGGCACGCTGTGGTGTACCAGCAAGTGCGTCGTTCGGTGTTTATGGTCATACGGGAGACATGACATCATATGACAGTTAGATTTTTACAACACTTGTGCAACGCGAACTCATCAGCCTCGCTCTGAAATCTCTCCAGCCAGCCACCACTCCCAGCCAAAAACCATCATGTCGTCTAGATATAGTAAAAAGTTGGGGTTCGCGTACAGTACATGTCCGTTTGTAAGACATTGGCAGAATCTCTTGGCATGCTCAAATCCTGTTATGCTTTTAGTGCCTTGTATGCTGTGCATCGTCTGAAGTGTGTCATTGTTTGCTTGTTTGTTCTTGGCAGGGTTAGAGAGACTAAGCACAAAGGCCAAAGATGGGACCTACCCTTCAGCTCCTGCGCCAGTCTTCAGGGGAGGGGAACACTTGGACCAGCAGCACTTCATTGGTGCTTCACCCTTACTGTATAACCTAGTGTACAATTTGTTTTTTTTTGTTTTGTTTTGTTTTTCGTTAGATATTTCTATAAGTATTTAAAGAATGTGTACACACATGTAAATATATAAAAAAAGTAGCTATAATGTTTGTTTGTTTGTTTGTGTCGGTGGGGTGTTTTCTGACACCTCGTTCTGAGTTTTCGAAACGGTCTGGGGGGACATCAGGGGTGGCGTTTGTGTGTGTGTGATCCTGTCGTTACTGTTCACTCGTCTCGTGTCTCTGTGCCATGAGGAAGCTTCACCCTAGACGGACAACTTCAGCAGAAAACAGTTGCTGCTTAATAACATTGTATAATGTACATGTATAATTCTATGCAATTATTTTCATTTGTAATATAGAAGTGTGTGTGCATGTGGCATGTGTGTTTGTGTGTGTGTGAGTGTGTGTGTGTGTGTGTGTGTGTGTGTGTGTGTGTGTGTGAGTGAGTGTGTGTTTGCGTGTGCGTGTATGTGTATGTGTGTGTGTCTTAGGATCCTGTATAAGTGTATCTTTCTTGAGGTCGCTCTTTACTCGATTAGGTCTTACATTAAAAAAAAAATATGCTAGCGATGATGGTAAGCTAATATCAGTTTTTGAAAATTTGGCCATACAAAATTCAGCTCTAGCTTGATGGGCGTCTAGTTTTCAGAAGACGGCACGGGCAGTCCCCTGATGCTATCCGTCACGGGCACTTCCAGATCATACAGTACTGTTTCTGTTTCCATTTTGAGTGGTCACTCTGTTTTTTAACCTTTTCAATGGGACTCTGACCAGACTGACCGTAACCTTCCTAGGTGCTAAAGTCACTTACAGTACAAGATACAGATAGTTAGATAGATATGAGTTGTAGCCACATCGCTTATACTGTGACAGGTGGGACCAGCTCAGTGGGAGTTGACTTAGTAGGCGATCTTACAGTATCTTGTACGAAACGAGAAGAACATTTGACTGAAGGCAGCCATACTGTCCTCAATCATTCTTACAGCGGTCTGGTGACTAGCTGTTGGTAGAGACTAAAGGAAACTGACTGCACTGCAAGCTAAGAAAATTCTGAAGGGAATATTGGTAGATATAATTGAGAAAAGCATTTACTATTTCACTAAGTGATTTATTATCATTTTTTTCTATTGTAGTGGTGGTACTATGGCAAGTTCTGTTGAGCTATTCTTCAAATTTGTATGGCCTTATGTTGAATAATAATGGTGCCAGTGTATGGTCTTATTATGAACAAGAGAGAGTCTTCAAAAGGCCTGCACTGTGTGTGTGTGTGTGTGTGTGTGTGTGTGTGTGTGTGTGTGTGTGTGTGTGTGTGTGTGTGTGTGTGTGAATGTGAATGACGGCGTGTTTGTTTTGTTTTGAGTGATTGCCTGTGTGTGCATTTGAAGGTGCACAGACATGTCTATTGAAATGTTTTATCACAAATCTGTGGTAGTATAAAAAAAATACTGTTAAACTTTGAAACACGCTATGCGTGAAAATTACGATTATGAGTCATACATAGAAACATGTTTTTTTTTGTTTTTCCTTTGCTCATTGTTTTTTTTTTTTTGTTTTTTTTTTTGGTTTCAGTTTGGTTTCGTTTGCCTTTCGTGACAACAGTAGCTCTGTAGTTAGTAGGCCACAACCCTGGGAACTTCGCTCTGACTCCATGTGCTCCTGTACGGGGCATGTTTCACTGTATCAGGCCATTTAGTGTTGACCCTTGACCCTTGACCCTTGCTTCACATGTACCTATGAAAGGTGGCGGAGGGTGAAGGACAGCACAACTGTACTCTGTGCCATCACACCTATGTTGACATTTCCTGTTTTGGAATATCGACCAGTATTGTATAGCTACATGCTCAGTGCAATACACGTCTTTTTTTTTTTTTTTTTTGTCATTACTCAGATTTTTGAAGGTGTTAAGCTAAACCAGTACCTACCGTAATAATCAACCAGGAACGCAATAAGCGAGACCGAACTATCCGCGATAAGCTCACTGTATGTCTTGAGTCTATAAGCTACACAACTGGCATTGCAAAGGTTCTGCACTAAATGGCCTTACTGACCTCTTCAATGACAAGAACCCCAACCACTGGCCCCGCAGGTTAAGCACACGGTCTTACTTGACCTCACCTCATAAAACGTCCAGTGCGTACCAACACGGCACTAATTGGAAGTCCACCACCTCCCCTTGCGCCATCCGGAGGCAAATGGTGTTTGTAAAAGCTTGTGGGGTCAGGGTTTTAGTCGTTCATTTTCTGCCAGTTTGCCTCAGTCATCCTTTCATCCTTCACTTCCCCTCCGTTTGTCCTCTTGTAAAACAAATGTAGACCTCTGTTCCATTTTGTAGTGGTCTTCCGTCTTGTGTTGCGCATATAAATTCCTCGTATCATTCTCTCGTCAGTCATTTCAGTGACCATATCTTTTTTTTTTTTTTTTAGACCATTTCTTTCTTTTCCTTATTCTTCTGATGGAACATTGGCAGAGAATAGACACAAAACATGGCTGGCAACTATTGTATTTTTTAAATATTTTATTATTTTTTTACATTTGGTTTTGCAATATTTATATTTTTGTATTATACTTTTTTTGTTTTGTTTTGTGTTGTTTTTATTTTCAGTTATGGTCAAAATGCCAGTTGGTGACAAATGCAGGGATTTTTATGTTGAAAAACACTATTACAGTTTTTGTTTTTACATTAATGGATTTTTGATCTGTATAAAGTGCTTACTAATGTTAAATAGGAAAAAAGAGTATATAACATTTTACATCATCGATTTGTCATAGCTCTTAGAGGACTTTTTTTAAAAAAAGGATAAATAATCAATGGTTTTACAGACTGCCATTTTCCTCATTCGGAGTGGATGTATGTTGTTTCGGTTACAAAGATAAATGTATGCCATATAATTTATTTATATGAAAATTTATTTTTGTAGTGTACATAGTAGTTGTCAAGTTATTTGACAAAAGTATATTTTTAAAGAGTTTATATGTAATGCTACCAATTTTGTGGAAACATAACAAGAGAAATACATTAAGGTACAGGCACACTTTCATTGCTAACTTGTTCTCAGACAAACTAAAGTCCCCCACAGTATTACTATAGGAGAGTGAGATGCTCTTGCAGCTGGTTTTTTGGTTTGTGAAAGGCTAGCCATGAAAGTAGAGAAATCGTACTAGCTCTCTAAATAATAATGTTCAAACACTGATAGAATTCTAACAAATAAAAGAACACTATAACTTATTTGTCTCTTTGTCTATAACTTTAATAAATAAATTTAAAGAAAAAAAAAAGTTACACGTGTCTGGATTGACTTTTTGAAATGTACATAGTTGTTCTGCAAATGATTCCTAATACATGTGCGTGAAAAAGATGTATTTGATTTGGCCTTATCTATGTTTGATAGTGTAAACCTGAAACAGATGAATACCAAGTGGAAACAGTTTGAATTAATACACGTCTCAGAGGCACGGCTACGTAGCCTTGCCCCCAAGATTTGAAACTTGCTGACATCTGGTCACACGTTAGAGCACCAGCCTGCCGCCCACCCCACCCCAGCCCACCACACCCCACCCCACTCCACCCCCAACCCACCGCTGACTCCACTCCTCCCCGTTAGCCTTCTCCTGTATGCCTTTGATTGACAGCTTTATGGACTGCAAGGAAATTGGTTGTAGTTACAATACAGCTGGGCTGTTCGGAGTAATGAAAAAAGGCACATGGCCTTGAAAACGTCCTGATGGGAACAGATTCGGCCTGCCCCCTCTCTGAACCGCGCGGATGCTGGTGGCCAAAACATTTCTCAAGCTTGTTCCAATAGAACTCGGGCCCTATCGGAGAGCAATGTGCATGGCCTTGGATGTAGCCATGCCCTGCATAATTATTTTTTACTACCCATAAAGTCATAATCTATAGCTCGTTAGCCGATCAGCAGGGGCCTGGAGGCTGTGTGGTATAGGGGACTATATTGTAAGTTGTCAGGTGTGCTTGGGTGACCTGGAGAGAATGATTTAACGTCGCTGTTTGAGTGACTTACAGCAGCGTCTTAGTTAAAAGCATGAAAACATCACCTGCAAATCAGTTCAGGAAGCTTGAGCTATGCCGTTTCAAACGTCAATCATCAAGTATCGCCTCTGCTAGATAGATAGATAGATAGATACTTAATCCCCAAGGGGAAATTCAAGTTCAACAATTCTTGTTAATCCTCAAATCTCCTCGATCCTGTGGAATTAAATTGATCAAATTGCACTTGTTGATTACACCGATATAAATATGGGAAATTGTTCAACTCCTGTAGATTTGTGGCACCGGTGTGTAGTCCATGTGCAGCCAGCAAATTGCATACTGTATGTGCCTGTTGCAAAATGGAAACACATCATGCGCCCTCTACACCCATCTGTGTGAGGGTTATGACAACACTGATGCCTTTGGAGTCAGAGGGTGAATGGAGTGTTTTGAACTCGTATTCAACTCTGTGGCTAGGACAGCATGGCTCCCTATACACAGAGTGATCCAGTAGCCTATAAATTATGTGGATCATTTGTAAACTGATAGTAATGGTATAGACACATAGCTTCAAGAATGCATGACAGAAGGGCGGGGGCAGTCAATAGTTCACGCATCTCCAGTTAAGAATGACACGTCGGAGGCCTCTGACTTGTTTTTGAGAAAATATTGAACGTGTTCAATACACTGGTTTTGTGGCAATTCACTCTGGCATATCCCATTATAAGGGATGTAATATATAACAAAACAGCTTCTGGTTTAATTAATAGACGTATGGTGCGGATAGCACCCAGGACTAACAGCGTAGAAATAATCTCCACTCACAGAGCTGAGGGCCATACTTTCCTCGTGAAGTTGAATGACTAAATGTTAGTGCAGCAGGTGAGCTGTTAGTGTCATTGACTGCTTAAAAGAGGTCATGTGGTATGAAGGTCAGATATCTAATCTCAAACACGGTCATGAGCTGTCATGACCTATTTGAGCATGTGGAAGAAGATGAGTAGTTTAACACAACTGCACCTCTCTTAGTGAAAATGGCAAGTGACTCTGTGAAAATGAGAACCCTACTAGTGACTTGATGGAAATGTTAACTCAAACAAGATGCCTTCCCTGTGATGACCCCTGAGGCCAGAGAGCTATATGCTGAAGAGTGATCTTGATCACATTTGCAGTGTGGCGTCAACTTCGAAAAATTGCACAATGACAGACAAGAGATGACGAAAAGTGTGTTTAGTCTTACCCACGCAAAGAAGATTTTAATCAGTAAGAAATTTACCTGAGAGATTTTTTGAGTGTTTAATTTTTCTTTTTGCAGCTCCATGCCTGACGTGGAATATCTGTTGAGACTCTTTGCTTGGTCATTCAATTTGCGCAATGTAAGCAGTTTTATCTCTCTCCTGCATTCGCCTCAGTTCACACTCAGTATCTCATTCTGGTTTTAGTTACTTCACCTGTACCTTTATAAACATTCTGATACAAAGAAAAAAATCCTAAAAGTATTCACTGAGCTGGACCTAATGTTTCCTCTCTTTGTAAAAGTCACAATTTCTACTAGTTTATTCTAGGCTAATAGTATTTTTTCACTGCTTTGACAAGCGCACCGTTCCATTGTCCCTCATAAGTAATGTGATTGGTGAAGAAAGCCATATTTGACACATGATACTTTTTCCTACATCCTCCTTTTTGCCTGTGACATACACTATGAAGAAAAATAGCACTTGCCTTTGGCCGCCCCCTTTCATCTAACGATAAGACTCTCTAATTGTGTTTGCGTGCAGTGCCTTACTCTGGTAGGAATCTATAGCAGCACTTAGCTCTAAAAAGTCGGTAAGTCCTAAAAATAGTCTTTGTCCATATGTAGTGCATTTAAGTGCCGTACAATTTCTCTGGCCCTCATGGTAAAGATTTGTGCATCTCACAATGTATGTTATATCACTGCCCTGCTTGAATCTTTTGGCCACAACCTTTACACTGCAGAGAGGTCTTGAAAGACACTGCATGGCTTACATAAATGTCATTCATCATCCATTTTGTTATAATTAAGGACAACATTTTGGCCTGTTGAAGTACACAGAGCAAACTCTACCAAATGCGATCGCGGCATGAGAGTGATTATTTTGACTGATGTTGTTTACCCCGATTTCCTCTCGCATCATTTATTTTGCCGGGAGTGTAAACGAGACCGTTATTTACATTTCAGCTCCAGTGATTGTGGGGAGAGTAGGCCAAGGCTGATGGTCTCCTGTGATGCCGAGACACACACACACACACACACACACACACACACACACACACACACACACACACACACACACACACACACACACACACACACACACACACACACACACACACCACACACACACACACACACACACACACACACACACACACACACACACACACACACACACACACACACCACACGCACACACACACAGGGCTGCATTAGGGCCTGTTTTTACTCTCCTCTCTTGCGGCTCCAAGTCCAACCACATGCCAGACTTATTTGGATAGTTGACACGTTTCCATTAGGGTGATGTACACATGTTTATTGTGAAGATGACAAACCTACGTTGAGAGAACGGACCGGATTTTTTTTACTCCCTTCTCGAGGATCACCGGTGTCCTCCTTCGCTGAGCAGACCCCTTCTTTTGTTTAAAGTAGGACTGTTTGCCTCCGCCAGCAAACAAGTCAAACGTATGGAAACATATGCGTCATCTAAAGCAAGCGGGATACAACAATATGGAGACAGAGAGAGAAAGTGAGAGAGCGGGAGTTTAAAAAAAAGAAAAAGTTAAATGCTTTCATGTGTATTTGGGAGTGTTGGGTGAACACAATATTCTGCTAATCCAAACAAAATTACAGCATCTGATTTCACACGAGGGGTTCTGTGTTTGTCATACAGAAGAGCAGCCCCCCCCCCCCCTTGTGTTTGGGGCCCATGGATGGGGCTCTTGCTCACTCTCACTCTCTCTCTCTGAGCGAGGCTCAAGAGAACACAGAACTCAGGAAGAGGGTGACGAGGAGGAGGCCCCTGTGTTTGTAAACACTTTGGAATTTGTTAATGTTCTACCCATTCACAAATGGAGGGTGATTTTTTCCAGCGTCTCTCTGCCTCCTTATTGACTCTGGCACGGGCGAGAGAGAGCGAGAGAGAGAGAGAGAGAGAGAGAGCGAGAGAGAGAGAGAGAAAGAGAGAGAGAGCGTAATGAGGACCAGGTCCAGGGGCGAGGCCTTGCGTTGGGGTCCCCAGGGGTACAGTGTGTGTGTGTCGGGCCCAACACGCGCGCCGCTGAATCTGCCCTCAGAAGTGCTCTGTGGCATTTCCACTGCGCCCCGGGGCCCTTCGGCTTTGGATCGCCATAAAGCGCTTTTATTGTGACGGCTCTTACTGCAAGTGCCAAGCAAATTAAATATGCATGCTCTTTTCAGTCGAACATGCAGCATAATTGCCTAATTTATCGCACCATATGTTTTACTGTATTCACACCATTAGTTCACATAAGGAAATCTTGATGTACTGTACTCTTCATATACAATGCAATACATGCAACACAAAAGACTAAGCTGAATATATTTTAACCATATACAGTATGTGTTTATATGCATACAAGAATATCAAAATGTCTCTGCATTTGTCTCTCATTATGCATTTGTTGAATTTGTTGGTGTGTTGTGTTATGGAGACAACTTTGTCGCTAGTAAGGTAAGATTCAGACAGTTTTATATAGAGTCTTATAAAGACCGAGCAACAGAAAATTGCTTTGGCTAAAACCAATGAAAATCCCTTTATTTGAGGGTTAAAGGACATACTGTAGATATCTCGCTTGTACTTTACAGTACACCGACATGATTTGGTGAACTGAGCTCGATGCCCAACCTTAATCCGCAAAGAGGAGTCGATTCTCCACATAACAACAGGAGTTTTCCATATTAATCCATACAGTGCCCCTGATTGTCTGTGCTGCTAATTAGACAGAGACACACACAGCTGCAAGCAGTTACAGTGTGCACGGCTGCCATCCTTAAATAGGGCATAAACGTGGGCGTGCAAGCAAGCAGGCAAACTGGTGTAGATTTCTCATCAGACAAAGCTTTTAGTTATAAATGACTGTGGGGCTCCTCGGGTGGAACTCAGCCAAGAGAGAGCCACTGCCTTAATGATAAATATCACCCCTGTGCACTTTTAATAGATTCCCTTACGCTAGCGTTGGCAGTGCATGCTCTCCATCCCATTCTCAACTCTCCCCCTCTCTAGATTCTCTCATGACTCTAAAAACAAACACTATAGGGTAACACTGCGACTCCGCAGGTCTTCTTTGCTGAAATTTGGGGGTTGCCAGTTAGCTGGCAAGAGAAATAAAGTCTTGGATTCTCAACTCAAGCTGACACTTCGTCTTAGATGGTCTAAAAAGCAAAGGCTCGAAAACCTGCGCCTCCAGGACCAACTTAAACAGATTTTTTTTGTTGATTTTTTACCAGTGTCGATCACATCAAACGTCATACTGTTCAGCTACTTGGGAGCCACTGGAAAGTCTCTCTTTTCAGTCTGCACACACAAGAGTCTCTGTTTGAGATGCCATATGCTAACAAAAACAGCCAAAACACTTTAGCCAGAGTTTTGCTACACCAAAACAGCCAAACACTTAAAGGCAGAGTTTTTACAGCACCTACAGTATGGTGTGAAACTAGCCATATTCAATTGGCAGTGTAGTAGCCGTCACAAATCACGTCAGTGTCATGCGTCCACCTCTGCATGAACAGCAGTGGCCATCCTGTTTCCTGCCCTGCTGGACAGTGTCTCGATCTGTGATGTTGTGACAGTGCTGTGGATACCCAGTGTCCTATATTATGTCATGCCTTTTGAAAGTATAATCCTCCTCTCTTGCCAGGCTCGTACAGTTGAAAGCAATGTCACAACTACAGTTGTCTTGGGTGTATTAACAACCGTCTGGCCGTGTCTACCAGTCCATAAAATGCCTCAACGTTTAGGAAATAGTGCAAATAAGGTGGCAAGCGTATAGACACCATGCTATAAACTTTTTCATATTACCAGGCTGTTGAGAATTGTTTGATCTTGCTGTGCAAGTATTTTGCTAGTGGGTTATATGACTGAAATAACCTAATGAAAGACTGAACAAACAGTTACCACTTTGTGTCAACCAAACTTAATCTTTATTAGTACAGTAACTTGATCCATCCCTGCCCTCCATCATGTTTGTTATTAGCGAGCATTTTCCCCTTAGTGCAATGTAATTTCTTTGCAACAACACACTATCCTCTGATCCAGTTACAGATCAGATCTGACCACGGTGTATTGAAATGTTAAAGTAGCTAATAGCTCCATGTGTCTTTAGAGGTGTTCTAAACAGATGAATTCTAAGGGCCCCAGTTTGAGGGCAAACGTGGCTGACAGAGATAGGAGTACGCACTGTTGCACAAAAAAAGCACACACTCCAGAGACAACAGCAAAAGGGTGGTCAAAAGCCCACTGATTGGGCCGAGCCCGACTTAAGTTAGTGATTAGTGATCACTGATAAGTTTGATTGAAAGTGAGACAGCAATTCCTTTAAACTAGATGTCAGATGAGATTACAATGTAAGGGGCCTAGGTTCTTCTTTTCTCCCGAAACATGTCTACAAGGATCCGTAATGCTTTCTTCAATTCTTCAAAACAATCAAATTCCTTTCATGTCAGTCCTGACTTAGAATGTCCTAAACAATCCTTTGGAATTCTTACATTGCTAATACAGTAAGTGATTTTGAGCATGTATCCAGAACCCCAGCAGAACTGAACACTGAGCACAAAACAAATGCTTGCAACTCATCACCTCTGCAGTATGTCTGGCTCCAATAGATACTATACAATATACAATTACAAGATATGGCATTATTGTGTATTTAGATCATGTGAGGGTCCATCTGTAACCATTGCCCCAAATGGCTACAGTACATAGCTACAAGCCAACAAAGGCAATCAAGAGATAAGGTTTTGGACAGAGCGGTAGATAAAACAGAGTGGCGACACTCCCATAGCCTCCTGACTACCAGAGGTTCGTTTTGTCCTCTCTAGAGGACATCTGTAAACTTGAATGTCTCCCAGACCATGCATGCTACTGAGCCAACTCCCATCGTTCTCTACAGAGGACATTCAGGACTTTTAATTGATACCAAATTTATGGGGGTGGGGTTTTGGGAACTTCCTCTTTTTTTCTTGTAAAGTCCTGGGTCAAATTGACCCAATTTTCAAGGAAGAAAAGGAGGAAGTTCCCAAAGACCCACCCCCATAAATTTGGTATCATGTAAAAGCCCTGGATGTCCCCTTTAGAGAACAAAAGGAGTTAGCTCAGTAGTATGTATGGTGTGGGAGATATTCCAGTTTAGAAAGGTCCTCTAGAGAGGACAAAAATGAACTACTGGTAGTCAGGAGGATAGGCCTCCATAGGGACAGGCCCTTGTGGATATGAAGAGGCATCTAATCGGCAGCACATACTGTAGCCTACGTCAGGGATGTAAAGCCAATTAGGGCAAAGTCCTGACGTCATGAAGGCAGGGTCTAGGCTCCGCAGTACCTGGAGAGCAACTGCGCTGCTGCGCAGCAGCCGCCTTGCTCCCGCTATAAGTTAAGGCCATGTGATAGCGACTGCAGAGTCGTAAAAACACGCCCATCTAGATAATCGGACAGATTTCCAACCACGTGCATCATGTGCTGCGCAGTTCTGCGTGATCACGAACTCGCCTATTGTCTCTGGTTTTGGATGCGTGCACTACCCTAGAGGACTGTTTTAGGAGGCTCCACCCTAGCCTGGTGTCTCTGATTGCCTCTGACCAGGTGTAACGATGCTGGTGGGTCTCCTTTGGCTACACCCGCTTGTGTGCCTGCGCTGCCTCTCTCTCTGTTTGTGGCAAGTGACTCACGGCCCCTGTGTGAACAGATCACCCTTGATTGGTGTGGAGATAAATTGGTAGCTCTCCCCTGAGTATTCTCTCCTCTTCTCCTGTCCTTGGTGGCTGTTTTCCATTTTGCTGTACAGACCCCTAGACTGGCATTTCATTTATGTTTTACACTCCATGACTCTGACTTCCTCAATATTTCCTTTATTTTATTCTATAATAAATTGACGTATTATTTTTAATCCTCCCCCTCTATGGTCCATGCTAGCTGGCAAGTTAGACTAGGAGTACTGGGTTAATCAGACAATTAGCTGCCTTTTTAAACTCAGGACAAACCTCGGACAGACTGGGCTGAGCTACTGGAGAGAGAGTGGAGACCAGCCATCTGCCAGTCTCAGAAGTTATCTTTCTTTATTTCACTCTAGAGAACTTTGAAAACCCTGTGAAGTAAAGTCAAAGTGACGTTTAACATGAGGTGATTCTGTTGCGGCAAGCTATGACAGCCGGAATGTGAGAGAGGACCGGAGTCTTGAGGACCGGTACAACAAGAGGGCCAGGTGGCAGTAGTACGTTGGCTTCGCTTTCTCTCTCTCGTCTCAGGAAGAGCCGGCATTAAACCCTCTGATAGCTTCAGTCAACACTATGATTTGAGTTGTCTTCTGCTCCCTCTCCTTTTTCCTCACATATTCTAAATAAATGTGTAGGCTACTTTTGTTTCACTGCAGCCCCTGTTTCTGACTCGTTCTTTCTGCTCTGATCCAATTGGTTGACCCACTGCTCTGTCTCGCGTGGTCAGATTTTTAACTTAAGTTGGACATGTTATCTCTTTCAAGTGGATTAACCTTTTAGTACAGGCAATTTATAACACTTCTTTTTGAAACACCTGCCATATGTGTTAAGATTATTTGTATTTACCATGAACACAGGTTTGCGCATTTCCATTTTGTATTTTTGTAATATACAGCTTTTCCAATAAAAGGAACGTGATCATTTTTGATATATCAGAATCAGACATTGAAGACTGCCACGACCATAGAATTTCCTTTCAGAAACAAAGTAGTGAGTCTGGTATTACCAAGCTATTGAAATGTTCCCTGAACGAGAAGAATATATTGACACGCCCAGAATCAACACCTCGGAAGACTTTTGAATTTATTGCCAAAGTTTACATATTCCACTTGGGCGGAATATGCCATTTCTGTCAGCAGTTTTCACCCGTCAAACTAGACCTCAGTGCTTGTGAAGAAAAGTATTCATGCAAGCTGTGCTTGCTCGAGGCTCCTGAATCAGCATATGCACATGATAAGTGTGTACAGTAGTATATCTGTGTAGCTATGACACAATACCAGGGTCATTTTGAGGTCACTGGCTGACAGGGCTTATTATCATACACAGCATACTGTAGCTAAACATCTCAAGCTTGTGTACTACTGAAAATATTTCATTTAGATGGTCAAGTCAGTGGAATCATGTGTGGTCCATTCTCATTTGATCTGTCACTTTCAAAGTTTTGAAAAATGACATGAAATAAACAATAAACAAAGCAGGGTATGAATAGTGTGTTGGCGAAACACAAACACTGAACAATGCAGTGACTCGTGGGAAAACATGCAGATTCTTAAAGTCACTTTGAAGAACGGCAAATGCAATATAACCAGACCCAGCCTTGGTCTTTCACTTCAGGTCCAATTCATTTCCCACGAGAATTCTATGGTTTTGATACAGTATATTCCTCAACAGAACTAGACAATATTCATAATAACTCTATGTGTTGATTAAATATAAGTGCATCTGAAGACTTTGAGAAACATTTTAATGTGGGCTAAATGGAAAAAAACATCTGTCTTGCATTTCCACACACATAATGTGCAATATAGCCTACAGCAGTTTTCAAAAATCATTCCTTAGGCTATTCAAAATGTACAGCATAAAAACCACTCTATTAACACTACAAACTTATCCCTGAAAAATATTGAAAAGTATTGAAATGATCACAAGTTCTCTGGAAATACTCTTCCTCACTGCCTATTATTAAATCCACACAATGTGAAAATTTCACCAACAATGGCGTTCTGTTTTTTATACCATATCGGCCCCTTGCCCTAATCAATTAATTCTGTTATAGGCTATCTGTTTTCTGGCAGACTATTAGGCCTACCACATGGTGTGAATCTGGGGAAACAGGTCAAGTTCATGAAGACCCTAGAAAGTTGAACAGGTTCATCAGTTAAAAGCATCCTCCAGTGTGCGATGTATAGGGCCTACTCTTTTCTGAGCCCTGGGGTGCTAAGTTCCACTACACATCATCAGCACCTGAAAAAAAAGGAAAAAAGGGCCGTGCACAGGGAATTCGCACTCTGAGTTTATCAGGTTGTTAGGAAATAAGATAGGCTAGCCTATAATTATTTGTAGGTAAATGCAAGCATAGCATATCCCATATCCCATAACCATATCCCATTTCTAGTATCCTATGACAACCTCGGGAGTATTAGTAGCCTAGGCCTAAATGAGTGAAACATGTTGGCTCCGTAGTTTGTAAATTAGTAAAACACACACACACACAGACACACACACACACACACACACACACAGAGAGAGAGAGAGAGAGAGAGAGAGAGAGAGAGAGAGAGAGAGAGAGAGAGAGAGACAGTCTTTCAATAAGTCTCAATTGTTTCTATACTTCTGCAGACGCCCGCGTTTTTTATTTTTAAATTAGATAAACCAACTTGATGGAAACACCAAAGACTCGAGGGGACCACAGGCTAGTCTTTACTCCTCCCACTGAGATCACAACCAACGGAGAAGAGACGAGAGTAAAACAACATCCGGCCTCCATGTGGTGGAGGGAAATTTCACTTTCTGTGGATATCGCCCTTAGCAGGTTAGTGTTTCAAGGTGTTATGGACGAGTTCTAATGACAGAGAGAGTTGAATTCACGCGAGGTAGAAATTAATTTCGATGCCATTCTTGTGCGTAGTGTTGTAGTTTTTCGGGAGGACAACTTTGAAATCGTGCAGGCTAACTCGCAGGTTAGACTTAGCTCAGCTAAAGTTGTTCAATGACCGGACTGGCTTTGCTAACCAGTTGGCTGGCTAACCGGCTAGCTACAGATGCTAGTACTGTTAGTATCGGCTGATAAATACACTAGGCTGTCAGACCCAAAGAAATAAAGAAACGGAGTTACTTTGAAGATATCATATTTATTCAGTTTTGAATGGTGTAAGACGTTTGCTGTAAGCCTCCCAGTTTCATAACAGTATTCAACCGATCTCTTTGCCACAGCCCAAGCGAGCCTGCCCAACCTGTAGGCAAGAACAACATCAATGTCGACACCTACTGGTGGTCTCTTGTGGTATAACAAATGATGACCCAATTGACAAAAAATGCCATTTAGGCTTACATAGTATCGTGACTGACAAAATACTGTTGGGGATTGCCTCTGTTATCTTGTGTTATTGTTGTAATTGAGTTTACATTTGATGCATTAACAGTTGTAGAATTCATCAATGAGGCATAAAAACATTTTAAAGTCACATTCACATACCAAATCAATCACTCTTTTTATAGTTCAAATGAGCTCCACATTATCTGCTTTTTTTGCCAAGATAGTAGATTTGTTTGCACATTCATTAACTGGGGTTAGTTCAAATAAAACCCAAAGAAGCTGATTGTATATACTATTCAGTATGGCCCATTCTATCAGATGACTTTGTTGACAGACTTACTGGAATTATTTTGACAATAATCAAAATACAATGACAAGAACTAGGCTATAAAATCCAGGTTCAGCTCTGTGCCTGAAACTGAAAGCCTCCAGTATACCAGAGATTGACCCTAACTTCATCACTCTGTGATGTTGACACAGCCTATGACAGTTTTACTGTTCTGCTCATAGACTGGTTCTGCAACTTCTGCTAAAGAAACATGGCTGCCTTTAGAATTCCAAATAGTAGGAGATTGAATTGTTGTGATTTGCCCCGACGTGCTAAAAGATGATGGCCACGTCACTTATGAAACACATTTCGTTTTAACAGAAATTGTATTTTGAAGTACTTAGTCTTTCAGAGCACTATGCGAGCAACCTTAACATACGTTCCACCTTTCAATGGCCAATAATGAGCATTTGGTAACAATTTAGCAGGGTTAAAGATAAATAAAGAAAGACAGACAGGGTAAAGGTAATTATAGATTTACGCTGCATGACCCTCAGCGCTGTTCCAGTAGGGGACATGGCAAGACATTAAACAACCTGGCGCGTTACGAGGTGATTATAAAAGCCCAGGCCCGTTGTGTTGCTCACAGACATGTCATTAGGAGGGAGAAGGAACAATTAGCCCTCGACTCCCACTCCCAAGCCCCCGCATCTGTCCTCGGCTGGGGTGGGGTGGGGTGGGGTGGTCTCTCACTGACTGTCGTTCATTAGGTGGAGATGGAGGAAAACCATTTGCTGCGTTTGCTTCCCCTTCCCCGCTCTCCCCAAATCAGCCTTTGTGTGTACGTGGGGGTGTCTGTGGTTCTGCAAGGGGGCTGTGGGGGGGGGGGGGGGCAGTTTGTTGTTCAGTGCCATCATCACCCTCTCCGGGGCTGTTAAATTGTCAGGAATACTTTGGGGCTGTACGTCACCAGGGTTGCCAGCAGTTCAGCGTGAGGTCCAGGGCCGGCGTTGCCCGCGACGACGCTCCCTCCGCATAAATGGCCCGCTTCTGTTTTACAGCCTCTCTCATAAAAATGCGGGGCGATGACAAATTTAGAGGCCTGCGTGGGCCAAGAGCAATTTCTTTGATTATGGCCCCTGTCACTTTGGAGTCTCCGCACAATTCATTGTTGGGGCTCTTCCTGACGTGCCCGCTGCTTAGTTTCAGGAGATGGACTCCTCGTGAGAGGGCTTTGCTGCGAGATGACTTATGACGACATCCCAGCATTCTTTCCCTTTTACATCAATATCCGTTGTTGTTTTTAGTCGCTCGCACATAAAGTGGCTCCATGGGAAACAACATGTGAGAACCCCGCATCTTTATGATAATTAGGTGAGATGGGAACGTTATTTGTTAACATTATGTCGTTTTTTTTTGTAGGTTCGTGGGTGTCTCTCGGAGTTATTTGGCATGTTCCTCTGTCCTGTATCTGCCGTAGATTGAAGGGATGGCATCGTGTGAGGAGCCGGAGCTGTTCTCGAAGACCCTTGTCCAGTTCTGGATGACCAAAGTGTCTGAATGGAGCGAGGCCACCACGCCCTCGGCCCAGCTAGACGCCTGTCGGCACCAGGAGAAGCTGAGGGACTTCCTGCAGGAGGTGCTGGGAGCCCTGCGGCTGGCGGTACTTTCACAACACCCCATTCACACTGAGACTTGTTTAAAGCAACACTAAAGCACTTTTCCTCAGTCGCACACACGCTATTTGTTTATCCAGCAAATAGCAGACAAGGTAGAATATGTTGCATGATTTTATGAAAGTATGATGTATTGCGACATCGAAGCAAGTCAAATTTGTAGTTTCTGATGTCTCATTTCATGGAACTACAGATACACTACCCCACCTCGTAAAGTTACATAGTGCGGTTATAGCCGATAGAGGGCCGCGAAGTGAAAGCAGAAGTGCTGCTCCCCTTGTCACGAGTTGATAAACCGCTGAAATGATTTATTTTAAGGTAAAAAACCTCTTTAGTGTTGCTTTAACAGTGCAATCTGAATTACAGTGTTACAATCGGAATTGCTGAATTACAAATTTTGCTTCGCTTTCGGCCGCATTGCCACTTCAAACATGCGTTATCTTTTGATACCAGAACGCTGTGTCGTGGAATATCCCTGACATATTCATATTATATACTCAAATGTAGATGACTGTTTCCATCAGACAACAGGTCATAATCTAGGGCCTAGGGCCTTCGTTTGTGATTGCATCAACATTTGTTTGACGGACAGGACTGAAGTAAATTTCTGTTCTCTGAAGTGGTCAAAAAAGTAGCCAATGTTTTCAGCGTAGAGGTTCCCTTTAATGGCTTACTAATGGATTGTGGGTAGGTGAAGTGCCAAGAAACTCTTTGCTTAAGTGACACATACATACACACTCTCTAAATCTTCAGGTGTGGTTGATGGGGTGTTGCAGTCATCACTCAAATATAATTTTAGAGCCTGAATTAAAGGGTAATGTCCTGAAACTCAGAATACTCATGTCCATACCACATAATTTGTCACCGTATGATATATGATGTTCAACAGATATTTTGGGATTCAGTTTTAATCAAGATGGTCTTTTGCTGAGACACACACATATAGCAAGGTGCCCCTTCCACCCATCAGTAGCAATAAATTGCTCATGTAAACGTGATGGTGTTCAAGTTGATCAGGTTGGCATATATTATGTGTCTGTCCATACCATGTTTGGACATACACTTTGATTACATGTAGTCTGTCTGTGTAATTTGAAACAAATCTGCAAAATTCTCCTTGGCCTTAAGTAACTCCATGATTCAACTTTATGATGCTTATAAGTTGTGCTTGATAATGTGTTATTACATAAACCGTTTTTCAATACAGTGCAGTGCAAAAGAAGTCACTAAGGCCACCAAGAAATGCACATTCAAATCCCTTTATTTGGGCAGAAAATATTTATTTGATTGTAGAGCATACTTACAATAACAAAAGGTAGCGGTTTTCGACTTGGGTGGTGTCTCAGACATTTGAATAGCTTAGCGGTGGTTTTTAACCAGTGGCCTGGGCCCACTGGTGGTCTGTGAAGGCATTGCTGGTGGTCCTTAACCATGCATGTATTATTAGAAGTTGGAATCACAGAGTAACTCAAGCATCGATACTGTCATGATACTTTGGCCACGATACCGATGATATTCCGATACAATGATTCTGCAGTGCTCATTATATTGCAAAGCATTCATCCATGATGCAACAGTAACTGTGTGAATGAAGATGACAGGCAAAAAGTTAGAATCATGCTTTTATCCACTGCATTTCATAACTAAATTGCATAACTAACAGTATGCAGAGTGCGTAGGGTTTTATGTTAGTGCCTCTTAAAAATATAAAAGACATTTGGCAGTGTTTAGAGAATTACCGGTACTCTCATTCATTTGATAAGCACCACCATGAGACTGCATGAAGTAGTGACAGAATCCATTCATACGAAGAATTGCAGTACTTGAGTGAAACAATTTCGATACTTCGCACCAGTATATCAATGGATAACTTCGCAAAAATACGTTTTTTTTTTTTGTCCCATCCCTATGTATAACGTGGTTTCACGGTTATGATCACTATTTCCCCCTGTTTCTATCACTGTTTTTTTATTCAGTGATGGTCGACAAATTGCTTCCTTAGTCAGAATGGTGGTCCCTGAGTCACAATCCGTTGAAGACCTCTCGCATTGAGGATTTGGTCCTCACGATTGTGGACAGTATCAGTGATGAAAGAATATAGATTTTGTAATGCATATAGATCTTTATATTATCACTTCAGTACAAACAAACACTTGTTCATAACGGTGAGCACGCTTCACAAATGCAAATGCAATGTGCTTGTAGCAACGGACCTCAGATGGAACATTAGACTACAGTATTAGACCGGCCACCTCAGAGCTCAGACCTCAACATAATTGAAGCTGTGTGGGATCACTTGGACGGGGAGAGGAACAAAAACCAGCCAAGTATAGAGAGATGGAGCGAGGGAGAGAGGGAGGGAGGGAATGGGGGGAGATGGTTATGGTACATCCTGCAAGAGGCATGGAATAATTTACCACATGACTACTTGAAAGAATTACACTGCACCAGTCCAACAGGAACAGCTTTAGTTTTGCATTCTGAGGGAGGCCACACAAACCGTTGGCTTGTTTTAAAAAGACATTCTTTCACGTTTTTATTGTATTAATCTTTATTTGTGCTTGTTTTAATGTTGTGTAATGTTTTTTTATACACAGATAAACACTTCATGCTTTGATTAATTGAAGTGAAACTCACAGATTTCTTGGGTGGCCTAAAACTTTTTCAGGGTAGGAAAACATGTTGAGTTATCTGTGCCTGAACAAAATTTGATTCCCATGAATGTTCTTGCTATGGCTTTAAACATTAACTTGTGGATCACGTAATTTAAGATGATCTGTATGGCTGCCGTGGCCTCGTCCAGTTAAAGATGATTCATAAAATATGACCCTAAATAGGAAATAAGGAATCATCACTATTAGTAAGTCCATCTCGAGCAGTCTGTCTGGAGGTTTATCTTGATTGGCTTCATGGTGTTAGCGTTTGGCAGCTTGTACATGTTACATAGTTGTAGCAATGTGTACAGACAGGTTGTAAATCTGGGGTTAGTGATTATCAGACTGCTGTTAGTTTTGTTTTTGTACCACAGCCATCCTTTTGTCTAATATCTTCATGTATTAAGCCTGTGCAGCCTCCTCCATGTTCTCTACTGATCCGTTTGGTTGCTCAACTGTGTCCTTCGTCTCGTTTAACCTGTTGGCTCACCTGAGCGTTCTCCCCTCACCGTCTCTCCCGGCTCACTGGTGTCCAGGGTTTTTTTCTTTTGACCAGATGCTCTCTCTCCTCATGGTCTCCTGATACGGTATGTTCTTGTGCTCTGTCCCAGGGACAGCTTCTTCTCTCTCCTGTCCTGGGACTTGCTTTCTCTTTGGATGCCTTCTTTCTATGTCAATTTTAAAACAAATTCAATAAGAAGAACGTAATGTCCGCAACCCTGCTTTTAGCTCCCGTTTAATGTTTTTTAAAAAAACAAGCAACGTTTCGACCCTACTGGGTCTTCATCAGGCAAAAGGAATAAATTAAACATTAATTGGGAGCTAAAAGCAGTGTTGCAGACATTACAGTACATCATTGTGTTCCTTTTGTATCAGGCACTTGTGTGCTGCATTTCTGCTGTAGTTCAAATTCATTCAAAAGTAGTTGTGATCTGGAAAGCTCATTTCATTGTGTTTCTTCTTCATTTGTTTGTGAGTACAGTATTTTAGTGCTTTATGTTGAAGCAGATCAGTGCACATCCCTGATAATCACTGCTGTCCAAAGCATGAGGACACGAGGGGTTGTCTGTCTGTCTGTCTGTCTCTCTCTCTCTCTCTCTCTCTCACTCTCTCTCACCCTCATTTGTCCTTCATTTGTCTAGTGTCCATCCTTTGGTCCTCCTCCTCTGCATGGTTGTCTTCAGCAGTCGCGGCCATCTCATTTTCACCTCCCTCCATCTTTTCTTCTCCTCCTCCCTCCCTCTTTCTCTCTCTCTCTCTCTCTCTCTCTCTGCCACATCTTTCAGTCGTCCTCTCCCTCTCTCCCTGGCATCTCCCCCCGACTGTCTTCCCTGCGGTCCTTGCGTCCCTCATCTCCTCCTCCATCACGGCCTTGTTGTCTTGAACATCGTCCATGTTTTCCCTCCTTTCTTTCAGCTCCCCATTACGTCTTCCACGGGGTCCCTTTTTTCTTTCTGTCTCTCTCATCCAGTGGTTTCCATTTGGGAAGCGCTTAAGCACGCAAGATGCTGTAAGACAATCAGACTGGCAACCGGTGGCCTGCAGCGTTCAAGTGTATAGAGATCTGATGAGGGAGGATTTTGTTTTTACATCTGGACTCAAGTCCACATGCTCGTAATAAATATCTGCTGACATTTTGAGTCATCCGTCTTTCGCCTCGTCTCACTGCTGACTTAAAAAGTTCAAGGAGTTGGTTTTAGTCGAATACCGGTAGTTGCAGTTGATTATAGTTGAATTAGCAGCACTGACTAGGAAAATATACTGTTCTCCTTGACTGACAACTGTGATTGATAAGTCAGCAAGATATTTTAAGTAGATTTTGGGGGTTTTCTCCGTTCTTTTCATTGGATGGTGAGAGACCAACAGGAAACAAGTGGAGGAGAGAGCTGGGTTGTGATCAGGAAATGACACGGGTCGGACTCAGACCATTTGCGCCATAGCGCCCCTGAGACGTTGACACTTATAAACCCAGGGCAGAGTTCATCCATCTCCCATCTGTCTCCCTGGTTGCATCCTAGTCCTCGTTCTCAATGAGCTCCTGCTTTCATCTCTCCATCTCCTCCAAATCACCAGCATGTCTTTCATGCCTTTAATTCTCTCTGGTTTATCTTGAATGTCTGTCCGTCTTCCCCCTTCTACCATCCTCTGTTGTATCCTTCTAACCTTGAATCTTTGTTGCTATCTTTCTTTCATGCCCTGTCTTATCTTTCTGCCTCATTGCATCTTCCCTGGTGCTGCCTACGGATATAGATTGAGTAGACACCTGCTTTGATTTGATGCTTTTTAATTTTGACTGTCAGAAAACAAGGCATTTATTACATTCAGAAGACATTTAACCTCGCTTCAGTAATTGTGTAACTCAAATATAGTCTCAGATGACATTGGCTTTGAATGTCCGGTCAAACCCCCCCCCCCCAAAAAAAAAACACTTGCGTAATTTTGTGAATGGCTAGAGAACACCCTCTAGCAGTAAAAACTCTCATCTTTGCTAGACCTGCAAATCACTGAGTAAAAGGGTGGCTGTCAATGGGGAGAGCAGAACGCAGCATAGACCTTCCCAAAAAAGGAAGTTCAAAGACAGCCGAGAAGAGAACTGAATAAAGAAGGCACACATACTGAATGAAGGGGACTGCTACCATGGCAAGGAAACACACACCATAACTGCCAAGCACACGCTCTAACAAGAGCAATGGCTTGTCTCTGGAAGTGTCATTGGAAATGAGTCAATGAGGGTTGATGGGTGAATAATGCCTCTGGAGATACCCAGTCTGAGGCCAGATTCATGTCCACAGCTAAGCCGTGATGGAGCGAAGAGTGCGAGTTAGATCACTTCAGTGTGTGAATATCGGGAATGGATCCTAGCGCTCAGATTTGTCATGAGCGCTCGCAGACCTGACGTGCGGCTTGGCATTATCAGACGTGCTGGGCCACATTAAGACAACAAGCGAAACCGCTGCCTGACGTAGCTCTCGGAATTCTAAAAGTGTGCTCTATAATTCTACCGATAATAGCACGCTGTCCACGCTCATATCTCCTAACAGCATGTGGAGAAAACACTTATAAAACCGAGCTGGGATTCTTTTTTTTTTTGTGGCCAGACCAAGGTGTTGAAAGTTTCATGTTACCAAACATTTTGGTTAACCAACAAAGTAATGGGTTTCATTTGATGAGTTAATTGAAGGGATTTATAATTTGGGCAACATAGACTTTACCTGTCGTATCTATTATTTTTGACTAAAGACAGCACCATGATATAACTGAAGCAATGTCAGTAGTCACTAGTAGTGCGAGGGGCAAGGGGAAATTGCAGATCAACAAAGCACCTAATACAAGGCTATACGAACGATTGATTGATTGATTGCTTGTTTTGTTCCAATCATTTTCGTGACGAAGGAATTGTAGATTATAGTAAATATACAAGAAGCAAAACATCTTTACCTTCGGGGCTTTGACTTTGGTTGCTCAGGGTGAATATGGCTGAGGAGTCCCGTGACCGGTCCAGTGTACTGTACGTACAGTAGGCCAGGATCAAACTCCATAGAGCACTGCATGCAAACATCAAGGCTTTGCGTTGCCTTTTGGCTACTGTAAGGAATGTCTTGGAGATACAGATAGACTACTTTAGCCCACCTCAGAAATCATGGCATTCTCACTGAAACAAATGACATCTATCTCACCCCTTTGTTTTTCTCCAGCTACAGTACGTGGATATGGTAGATTTGCTGTCTCCTTCATACACAGTTGGTCTGCAGTGTGGCTCTTGCCTTTCTTCAAAGAATAATTACTCCGAGGTTTCCTTAAAAATCACATCCCCACATTTTCTGTGGGAACCGCTTGTGCTAAGTTGTTTTGTGTGTGTGTGTGTGTGTGTGGGTGCACGCATGTGTGTACGTGCGTGCTCACGATTCAGTGAGAATTCTGTAGCCTGGATCTCCTTGGGATAAAACGCTCCAAGCCTGGCGTCCGCTTAACAGTAGCCGTTCTGTGCAGTGGAAAAAGCAGGACACATTGGCAACAGTGTTGAGTTACCGAGGCTAATAGCCGCCCAGGGACAGGCAGCGCTAACCTAATGTATCCATGCCCCAAGTGTTGCGAATTTGGACGAGTCTGAAGGAGGGGGTTGGACGGAGGGCTTTCTCTGAAGGTTCAGTGTAAAAAGGAGGGGGAGAAAAAAAAAACCAGAGAGAAAACATCAGGCTTCCCACCAACGGCGTTCACCTTGAAAGAAGGTCTTTATTCGTAGGCTGTCATACGGAATGGGGCTCGCTCCCGGCTTTCCCACTCTCTCTTGCTCTCTCTCCCTCTCTCCCTCTTTCTCTCCCTCTTCTCCCCATCTCCCTTTTGCTCTCTTTCTCTCACTCTCTCTTCCTCTCCTTCTCTATTTCTCTCTCTCCCCCTCTTTCTCTCCCTCTTTTTCTCCCCCTCTCCCTTTCGCTCTCTTTCTCTCTCACTCTCTCCCTCTCCCTCGACCTCCAGTCCCAGTGAATAGGCTCAGGCCTGATTTTTCAGCACATACCCATCACAATGACTGCACCAGCGAGAGGTAACCAAATTAACTGTGGGTGGCACTCTTGACAGAGTAGAAGAGGTCAAATCAGTCCACAACAGCCACACCACAAGCACAAAAAGGGGAAAAAAAGAGAAAATAGAAGAAATAAATTACAAACCAGCTGTGTTTGCCCTCAAATTGTAGTCTTGCTCCATGGAAGCAAATCAGGGCAGCTTTTAGTTTTGAAGTTTTTTTTCTTTAGTGCGTTGTAGCCACCCACTTGCCATCTGCAAATGTTTTGAACATGGAGACGGGCACTCAAATTGAGCTTTCATAATGTTTATCAGTTGATTGATTTCACATTTGCGTGGTCATTTTTTTTGCATGTGTACAAATCCAGTGCCATGCACATATACGCCCGAAGTCACAACTCCGAGCTTTAAATGAAAGAGAAAAGACTTTTTTTGCAAAGTAAGCCCCTATTAAAGCTGGCCCGGTGCCTCGCATTGTTTTGGACGAACTTGAACGCGAGAGTGAATGCCCTTCTCATTGAGCCGATGCTGTTTTCTGTTGAGCTGGGGACCCGCTCATGAACTCCAGGTGTGGCGATGTGTTGCAGAGATGTGCATCGGAGGCGCTGGCGAACCTGCCCTTTGTCGGCCAGTTGCTGGGGAGGCTCTGCTCGGTCCCATGTGTTACGGCGGATGGTGAGTTTTTACGACGGCGCCGTGTGAAAGGGTGTGTTTCCCATTTGGCGCAGGGCAGGGGAATCAGTTCCTGCAGGGGGATGCTGGGCTGTTTGGACGCTTCTCTACCCATAAACCCTGAAGAGGTCTGATGAGCCGCAAGGCATTGATCCCTCCCCCAAACACACACACACACACACACACACACACACACACTCTGTTTCCCCTCTTCCTCGCTCCACCCATCTTCGCATATGTTTTTGCACCTCTGCACCTGCATAATAAAACGTACTGTAAGAACAATTTCATGAGCGCTAATATTTTCAGTCATCTGTTTTCATACAGTAGATGAAGAATATATTTGAACTATCGTGACTAATGATGTCTTGTTGGATGTATGATACCTTATTGATCAATAATACTACCACTGTCTCACAAGTACAGGTTTTGATCAGACTATTGTTGTGTATGTTTCAAATGTTTGCATGGGAAGTGTTTGCAGTCAGCACCATTTTAGTGCTCAGCTTCAGTGTGTTTCTGGTGTTTCTTCAGAGGAAAGCAGCAGCCTTCTCTTGCAGTGCCTGTGGAGTCTGTTCAGCCCAACCCCACAGAATGCCGTCGAGCTCAAGGCCAACGACTGGATACGGGTACAGAGGCCTTCCTTTCTATTTTCTTTATCCATCCAGCAGTTTATCATTGCAGACCCTCCGTACTTTTGGACTGTTGTTGTCTGAATGTTAAGCTGTTGTGTGCCCTAATGTTTTCTGGGGAAATAGGCACACACATTTGTTATGGGTAGTGGATTCTGCCAAAACTCACCACAGAGTGAATACTGAAACTGTGACGTTCAAGCGAAACACGTGGACCACAGCGCCAACGCTAAAACACACCAAAAAGGAAAACCTCAAAAGCCTGGTCTCTTCCTGAGTTGTTATTCCACCAGCAATCATAGTTCAAGGACAGTAAATTAGCAGCGATGCTATGAGTTAGTATGTTTGTGCGCGTGAAGTGTCAGAACACTACGCTGATTGCCCGCAACGTTTACCCTGCCGTGCGGAATGTTTAGAAAGCCTTGTGCCTGTGTCCTTGCGGCGTGTTTGTCTTTTCCGCGTAATTTGATGACCCTTTCAGTGGCCCTTCGAAATGGACATGACAAAGCATCCAGTAGTATACTGTAGCAATTAGACTAATAATCATCGACATTAAAAAAAAAACGTCTTCGTGTTTTCCATGTGGACGGAGCCGTTCCCACACAACCTTGAGTTCCCTAATGGCGTCCACATAGGTGGTTTACCATAAACAAACTGTAACCCCACACATATTTGCAAGATTAAATGTGTGTATTTTTTATTAGTTTTTTCTCCCCCTCTCTTCATGATATGAAAGACTCGCATAATTAAAGCCAGGCTTTAAAGTAAACTTTTAATTTGCCAGATGTGTGGTGACCTATAGAAGTGGGGAAGCATGGCTTGGCGGGAGGTGTTGGATCACTATAAAGGACCAGATCCTAGGGAATCATTTTTTTTTTCATCGTTGCATACTGTATCAATATGCTCAAGGGCGCTTTGGGGGGGTTGGGGTTGTGTGTGTGTGTGTGTGTGTGTGTATGTGAGGAAGGGGTGGGAGGGTGCTGTGGTTAAATGATTAGAAGAATGAACATGAATGTGTGTGGAAATTAGATGGTATACGCAGACTCCATCCTTTTTTGGGTGGTGGTGGTGGCGGGGTGTCTGTCAGATCTAGGTGTTAGATCTGGCGCTACGAAACGGTGGAATTTTACAGGGCTGGCAGACCCCGTGCCCTGTACGCCCCACCCTGGCACGGCCGGGTGTGTTTGCGTAGCGTGTGTAGTTGTGGTGGTGTTGCGATGCTGCTGTTGGGATGCTTGTTGTCGCGCCAGTGTACTCAACACAGTGGGTTATTGGCCAATGAAACAAGCCGTTTCAGTCACCGAGAAGACGTTATTTATGCCGCTCTTAGTTCCCAACTTTACTTTTCCCCTCTCTTTTATGCATGGTGTAGCCTACGCACTTTTCATAAATATGGATGAAGATACAAATTGTCCTTCCATCCTCTTTCTTAAGTAAGTAAGTACAGTACTGTCCATTGAATGCTGAGGTATGGGACTGACTGATGGAAATGTGTGAATCATTACAGTGGCCTGTGACTACTTTAATCCTATAATGTGGCCTAGAATAATATGGAATGAAATGACCGTATCTTTAGCGGTGTCTTATACGTCATAAGAAAAACGGCAATTTAGTTTTTTCAGTCACTCAAAAAAAACATCAGTTCCCCTCTCAAAATCAACTGCCAAATTACAGTGTTTGTAAAGTACAATTTAAACAGAAATCACTCTCACTGTGTTTACTGCAACGCTTCACTGTGACTTGCGCTGTGTGCACATTGCACACGTGTGTTATGCTTTGTGTTGTTCAGAGGGTCGATCATCTCTTTTTCCAGGGTGCCCTACAGGAAGAGCATGAGGAGGCCTCACGCTGTTTTACTGCCACATGCATGTCTATTAGCGTCACTGCAAAATTACAAAACACTTTTTTTATTCGGCTGCAGAGGTAAAAGTTGAGGCATTCACAGGTAGGAAGGGCGGCGGGCGTTGTTTTGTCGGTTTCACAGAAGTTGAGAGGAAACGCTTGTGTTGGTCTGAGATTTCGTTTCCATTTTTCATGCAATCGTAAGTAGAAACTGTGTGAAATAATTGACTCTCGTACCGATGTTTGTACAATCGTGGCTGCCTCGCTAATCGACCTACTTACTTGGTGCCACAGTATTATATTGGCTGTGTGAATTCATAGGTTTCGCAGAACACATGGAACTCACTCAAGTTTAGCCATCAGAAGCAGGCATATGTTTCCCCTTCTTTTTCCCTCTCTCCCTCTTTCTCTCTCCTCTCTCTCCCTCTCTCACTCTCTCTTTGAGCCTGTTTTTCACTCTCTGTTGTCTCAAAGCCCAGTGCTTGATGGTCGCTCTCTCTTTCTCTCCCTCCCTCTCCCTCCCTCTCTCTCTCCCTCCCTTCTCTCGTTCTCTGCCTCTCTCTGCTAACACATGTTGCTCAGCGGAGCTGGAAGCGTTCCACTTCCCAGCCTGTGTGGTCCCTGTCTGTGAATTCCCAGCAGATGAAGAGTGTTCCGAGACGATCCGTAATGACTATGTGTGCTCTACATCTTTCACCACTCCTGACATTCCACCCCCGGCTCGCTGTGTCAGACTCTGGTTTTTTTTCTCTCTCTCTCTCTCTCTTTTTTTCTTTTCTTTTTTTTTCTTTTTTGAAAGATGAGGTATTACTGGCTAAGTGGGCATATTTTTCCTCCCTTCTCCCTCTCCATCGCTCTTGGACGTGCAGTGTCTGTATCTGGCAGTGTTGTGTCTCTCTTCCTCAAAGCCTTTCTCTCTCTCTCTCCCTCTCTCTCTCTCTCTCTCTCTCTCTCTACCCCAAAGCCTTTCTGTCTCTCTCTCTCCCCTTTCTTTCTCTCATTTTCTCTTTTTCTCTTTCTTTTCTCTCTCTCTGTCAGTCTGTATATTTCTCAGTTTCACATAAACATGTGCTCACACACACACACACACACGCACACACACACACACACAATCGCACACACTCGCACACACAAACACTTCCATAGCCTTGTTTCAGTTTCCAGTTTGTTTTCCAACCAGCGGCCTTCCTCCCTCAACTTTGCCCACATGCAGCTGGTAACAGAGAGCTTAACGCAAACTAGTCTGATCTCCAAACTCTCTGAACTCTCTCCCTCTCTCGCTTTTTTTTTTCTCCTGTCGTATGCACTTTCTGCATTTGCCAAGGGGGATATTTTTTGATTCAAGCACCGCATCCATATGTCTTCAAGCTTGCCTAATTGCCATGTTTAAGGCAATGTGGTACAGCCCCCCCCTTCCACCACCACCACCATCCCACCCCCAACCCCATCATTCCATTCTCCACACACACACACACACACACACGCACACACACACACACGCACACATACACACACAGACACACACACACACGCACACACTTGAAAAAGGGCTTTAAGTGTGAGTTACTGTGTTTTTGCAGCTCAGATGGTAGTAATTGAGCTTCGGTTGGGTCTGTGGAGGACATCCTAACATGCTCGAAACTAACCCAAACCGCACGGCTCGACCACAGGGAGCAGTGTTTTCCATCGGCCTCCTCTCCTGCGCTCTGCTTTTCTGCGCCCTAATTCTTGGCGGAAGCGTGCCCATTCGCTCTGCACCGTAAGCACAATTGGGTGTTCTCTTTCTGCTTTTTTTTTTCTCCCCCGAGGCCGTAAAAAGACAAGCTTTCAATTATGAACTTAAATTTACAGTTTTGTTCGGCTTTTTTTTTTTCTTTTCGTCTGTTTTGTTTTGATGTAACGGGTTACTGAATTTGTCATGCTTGAGGCTTCTAAAACGACAGGCCCTGACTCTGGCTAAGGTTAGGGAGAGACAGCCACCCCACAGCCACTCTGTGCTCCAGTATCTGATGGGGAGATGTCTCCTCGTTTGCGGCCTGCATCCAGCGCCGACAGTTCAAAGGCGAGAACCCAGAGAGACCCGTCTCGCGCTAATCACGTTATCATGTGATTACACAGATCAAGATGACATTCTTATAAAGCCATCTGTTATCGCTTATGAAATTATTTGTAGGGGTTTGGTGCTTTTTTACCACACACACACACACACGCACGCACACACACACACACACACACTCACACGCACAGACACAGGCAGCTCCATGATTATTGATTTTCAGGGATCAAGCGAGTCTTTCCAAGAATCTTGAGGGCGAAAGGCTTTTTAAAGTTGAGGTTGGGTTTCAGAATTTGCTCAGCCCGTCGGGCCTCTGTGCTCTAATGGCTTTAATCTTTGCGTTGCCGATGAGGGATACTTACGGCACTTACACAGGCTTTGTCGCCATACAGTTTAAAGCTGAGTGCATCCAGATTTGGCCTGATTAGCGGACTGAAGCGCGTGCCACAGCATCCAGTGTGTGGACACGTACTGTAACGCGGTTAAAGGAAAACGGTTTGAGTGTGTTGTAGATGCGTCGCACAGTCTCTGAGACTTTGATCTTGATCGGGGTAATCAGAGCTTATCTACTTTCAACATTCTCACCTCACCAAGTTGAAGATATTTGCTTAAACACCTCTGAGTGAATGGAGCCAGTAGGCATAGCCCTTCGGCTCTCCTTCAAGGACTCAACCAAATGAAAAATAGAATAATTTCAACTCTGTGATCATGTTGATGTAAGTAACCCAAAGCCAGTTTGGGTTCTTCTGACCTCAGATTAGTTCTCCCATTGTTCATCCATTACGTTTTATTCAGACCTCTTCATTAAGAGATGAAAGGCCTTACGAGGCAGTATTTATCCTGTTGAGCAGAGACTACTACTGTAGTATAATCAGAAAGGCGCACAGGAGCTGTGGTCTCTAGGATTGACCCTCAACTTCAGTACTGACCCTCAACTAGTTGACCAGGCTCCTGTCGCTGGCTTGGAGGATGTTCTGATGGGGTTAGGAGCTCACATCTCCGGCATCTGGTGGAACTTCAGCTGAATGTTTACTGTTGAGGAGGGTTCTTTTTGTAGAACTCATACTCTAAACGAGCATCTTAGCTTCTTTGGAGATGCATGCTGTTGAAGGTCTTCTTGGAGGTCCACTTGGAGGTCCACTTGGAGGTGTGCACAAAGTTTTAATCGTTTTGAAGGCTGGTCATTTAGCGTACTAAGGCTTCAATTTTGAATGTAGTTTTTAAAATATATGTTTCTTCTACTACAGAGCTCTGTAGGCAATAGAATACATCAACCAGAACATGGAGTTGATTTGGCCTTCAAAACGATTGATTTCCCTTGGAAATGGACATGCATTATGCAAAGATGTGTAGTGAACTGCGTTTCACAGAGCTTGTTTTTATGGTTTACAGGCGAAGACACCATTTGGAACTAATGAGTTATTCAGTTCATGACGCTGGATTAAGTGTCAGAAGTGCTGTTAATGTGAAGAACTGTGGCCCTTGAGTGGAAACAGACTGATTTCCATGCAGTTCCAGATGCAAAACCTAATTTCTCTGGACCATTTCAGGATATCAGATGCAATTTCTAGTTGGAATTGATTTTTTTCCAAGACAGGATTAAGCACTCTGTGTCTCATAAGGGCATTTTCTGGTTGTGCGAAGTGCTGTTTGCTGGTTCCGTTTTAGTGAAAGCAGACTCGTTTTCCACACACAAGCCAGTCTGATTCCTCCACACACCATCACTGCCTTTTAATTGTTCCAGCATGCAAGTACAAATTTACCCCCAAATGACTGTCGTCTGCTGCGGAAAAGTGAAGATGTGTGGTTTTTTTTGGTTCTCTGCAGAAAACAATGTGTCATTTAGTTGCAGCGGACGAAGAGGGGTGGTCTGTAATGAAACATGTTGGACTACCTTCAAAGGAGTACCATGTCAGCACTCTCAAAAAGGTACTTTATTTATGTGTTTGTTTATTTATTTAACACATAAAGAAATGCTTAGTTGATGCTTAGCTTAGCCAGAAGATGCTGTCATTTGTTTGTGTTCTTTCTGTAGATGGTGTCCCTTCTGACTGAGGCCATCAACAGACGCTGCAGCAGTTTCAGGAGTCCAGAGAGGTGATCTTTTTCATGTGCTGGAGCTAGTTTAAGAGTTAGGGCCCTAATTTAAATGCTGGAGCTAGTTTAAGAGTTAGAGCCCTCATTTAAATGCTGGAGCTAGTTTAAGAGTTAGGGCTCTAATTTAAATGCTGGAGCTAGTTTAAGAGTTAAGGCCATCACCCACCAAAAGAGTACGCGGCGCGCCGCGCCACGAAAAAAAATAGAATTCCATTGTTTTCAATGGAGCAAAGCCCACTGGAAACGTCTGCCGCGCAGCAGCCGCACAGAGATAGAAAACTATTCTAAAATCCTGCGCGGCAAGCCCAGACCGCCGAACACCGCTGAACGTCGTTTCTGGTGGGCGTTGGGCTTTAGGGCTCTAATTTAAATGCTGGAGCTAGTTTAAGAGTTAGGGCTCTAATTTAAATGCTGGAGCTAGTTTAAGAGTTAGGGC